>NC_061122.1:190277219-190577219 GCF_002878395.1 Capsicum annuum
GTTAAATATACACATCTATAGAAGATATATACACATATATACGCACCATTCAATATATATGTACTACTTTAAATAAAACATATACTACAATATATATATATATACATACATATATATACATATACAATTTATAAAACATATACATATGTATACATTAAATATACACATCTATAGAAGATATATACACAAATATACAAAACATATGCTACTTAATATAATAAAGTAATAATACTTGATAGTAAATTAATAATATATTAATAATAAATTTTAAGTTTAAACTAGAAATTCAATTTAAATCATTAAATTAAAAAAATTACAAAGTAAGGACTAAGAAAAGAATGAATGTTGAATTTTATTGATTGCGAAAACCATGCATTGGACTTGATTCTGCTGAGTTCTCCCGTGAAGACATAATTTCTTCAAGTTTCTGCTCGTCGTTCGGATCCAGTTCCATTCCTTGATTTCTTATATCCGTTCTAATCTAATCTCTGAGGCAAACTAGAACATTCATTGCATTGCTTCCCAATAAGTGTCGGTTGTCTCCAAGTTGCTGTCGTCCCTGACTAAAAGCGCTCGCTGATGCAATGGTTGATATTGGAACATTCAAGATATCTCTTGCTAATCTTGAAAGCACAAGATATTGTGTTTCATTACTCTTACACTAATCCAACGTGTTGATCCGTCGTCTGCGATCCTCTGGCGGCAATCGAAGTTAATATTTAAGCTCTTCTCGATAAGTTGATATGTAAGATCTCTCATCAACACTGTTCCAACAAGATAAATCATAAAAGGAATTAGAAAAACTACTATGTGCCGACTTTTTAGGAGATGATGGTTCCTCAAAAGGATGAGGAGCGATAGTTGGAGTGATATTTGTAGGTACGCTAAATCAACTAAATCAGCATAGTGATTATATAATTTTTCAATGTATTCATTTGCATCACCCATAGCCACCCATTCTTAGTATTTATTTCTAAGTTAGCATAAATAAGAGTACTAAAGTGGCACATAGTATTATATTTCATACATGGATTTAGCATAACACCAACTAAGTTAATAGGGGGAATCGGGAAAAAATATTTTTTAAATTTAGTAAACATGGCACCAACAGCTTCTTTATAACCTTCTTTATTTTTATATTCTTTGAGCAAACCAAAAATATTGGCTATATATGCCAAATTATTACAAACTGTAGAATAATAAGCACCGAAAAATTCAACCGTTGCTATATAAAATTTTTCTAAAAAATTAACAAGATCATTAATTACAACCCAATCAGAATCATGTAGCATGCAATCAGCAGAATCAGCAAATGAATCACAATATTGGTTAAAAGCTAGTGTAATAGGAATTCTATATTTATAAAAAGTTTTAAAAATAATCATACGTAAAATTCCATCTAATATCAATATCCTCAGGCATCAATATCGGTGCAAGTCTATTTTCTTAATATTTAACTTTAAATTCTCTAATTCTTTTTCTTCAATTATTTCCTTGAATAAAACCAACAGCAAGACGGATTTTTTCAGTATAAATCTCAAAAAACTCAAGACCATCTTTTACAATTAAATTATATATATGACATGCACACTTAATATCAAAAATTTCAAGTAGCGGCAGAGATAACTTAGATTTTAACTTTGTTATAGCAGTCTTGTTGTTAGAAGCATTATCAAAAGCAGTACATAAGAATTTATTTTCAATACCATAAAATTCTGCAACTTTAACAATCGAATCAGCAATAAAATCTCTAATATGTTTACGATCTTCATCATATAAAAAAAACATGAATACGTTTTGCGTCACAAAATTTATATCCATCCAGTGACAAGTATCAATTAAATAATCATTTTTATTTACAGCACGACCAAGATCAGAAGTTAGGGACAATCTACATTGAATATTTTTTAACAATGTTGATAAATAAAAATAATATTGTGAATGATGTCTAAAAATATCAGACCGACGAGTACTTCTAGGAATACCATTAAACATAGGATTATAAATTTCTTGAATATAATGAATAAAGTCATCAGAAGAAGGAAAACTAAAAGGCAAACAACCCACAGCTACCATTTTAGCTATTTCTTCCTAGTCCCTCAATTTATTATACTTCTTCATTACCTGACCAGTTGCTGGGTCCATTCTAGTTTGCGTTGGTCCACAAATATCCCCACTACCTCATGCAATATTTAACTCTCTTTCGTAAGCATCACCTATATGTCTCATTAATGTACCTATACCTCCTTGCTTGTCTTTGCTTTAATGCTTATTCTTGAAATTTTTGGAGTAAAATAGTGTACCTTTAGTTCGCAGTAGAAATCGATTCTTGTTTCTGAAAGGATCTGCCCAAGTTCACTTCGTCTCTCTTGGAAACAAAATTATTTCACAAACTAAATGCTCTTAATTGGTGTTGTTTTAGAATTCAAGCCCAATATTTTATTTTTCTATTTTTGTTTCTCATTCCCATCAGACAAAGAGGAAAAATCATCTTATAGGGGTGATTTGGGGTGGGAACAGTTATAATTGTTCCCTCCTTTTTTTATTTGAGTTAAGAGTATCTTAATCTTATTATTCTGATTGAGAAACGGGTCGAGTCGGGTCAGTCCACATGGGTGACCCATACCTGTAATCCAACATCTCCTACTTCACACATGGTAGGCATGACCTGACCCACTACGACATCAACAATCACCAATTCATACGGAAAATAGTTCGTGCGACCTGTGAGCATTACGAGCTTTACCTATAAGTTTTTACAAGCTATACTTAGGAATCCAATCACATGTGGAAAGAATTCTCTACTAATATGAGGATACTAATACTTATAATACCCCAGATATCATTTACTACTTCAGTAGTTACTTATCCGATCCCTCATCCTCTGAAAGAGGTGAACTCGAGTTCATGATTAACCTTATATACACAATTACACTTGACTCTTATATGGTTAGTGTAATATCCGGCTTGTGTAAACAAGTTAAAATATTCATTTTAATCGTCTTCCCTTTCCACTTGAATCTATCTATTCCAATCAACTGATTTCTTTGACATGCACCGCATTGCCGAATCTCTCATGGCTATTAGTAACATGCTAAAGTAGCAACACCGATCGAAACTTCAAGAAACAGTTAAAGGTCTAAGGGTATTTCAATAAAAAGTTAAAATAACTTTTTAGGGTCTCACACAATGAAGAAGCAGGGATTCATTCTTTCATTAATTCCATTGGTCGCCAAGCACACGCGGTATGAAACACGCGTTACAATGTTATCACCTTATATTGGATCATGTTTCTCATTCTCTTAATCATTCAACATCGTACAGATCTAGGTCTAGACACCTCTAAATGTTTAACCTGAGTTTATTTCTTTAATAATCCCCAAATTCATATTCTTGGAGAAACTCACATCTGGCTTTACAAAATAAGTCATTATCTTTTGGTGGAACCTTTCTCTTCACGTTCCTTGACGTAAGAGGCAATTTCTCGTGTGAGAGATCCAACCTCGCGACTTGTTCAACACACTGTATTAATAAAACATATTCTCGCATGCATATAAGATTGAATATAAATTCAAGATTCTTATATTAATAATAATTATAATCAAGCCATCTACAATACATAAATATAGTCATATCCTATGTACTCCCAGAGCCATAACATGTTTCTCAAACAAGTCTCTAAATATCGCCTTAGTAAAGGGATCAGCTATCATTTCTCATGTAGGAATATATTGTAAAATTATTTCTCCACTTGCTACTATGTCTCTTATAAAGTTATACTTAATATCAATGTTCTTGGTCTTACTATGATATTTAGGATCCTTCGTATATGAGATAGCTGCTTGACTGTCACAATATAAAATCATGGGACCCTTAGAATTATTTGTGATGTTCAAATGCTCAAAGAATCTCTTCAATCAAACAGCTTCTTGTACAACAGATGCACAAGCCACAAATTCTGATTCCATAGTTGACAGGGTTTTTCAAGTTTGTTTCTTTCTTTTCCATGAAATTACACCACCATTTAGCAAAAAGGAATAACTGGAAGTTGATTTTCTATCATACCGATCACCAGCCTAATCAGCATCTATATAACCTCTTATGGATAAATCGGATCCACTATAGCATAGTAAATAATCAGTAGTACCCTTCAGATATAGAAAAATTCTCTTTACTGCTTTCTAATGATCTCTTCTAGGATTGGATTGATACCTGCTAACCATACCTATGGCATAACAAATGTTTGGGCGAGTACACATCATAGCGTACATCAAACTCCCAATTGCACTGGAATATGGTACTTGAGACATGTCTTCTTTTTCATTTTCAGTATTTGGACTCATATCAAGGCTTAAAGTTTTACCTCTTTCTATAAGAGTATCCATGGATTTGCAACTATTCATTCAAAAACATTCCAAAATTTTTATTTTGTATGTTTCTTGAGATAAACTCAAAATTTTCTTGGAAGGGTCTCTTTGGATTTTAACACCTAATATGTAGTCTGCTTCACCCATATCTTTCATGTCAAATGACTTTGAAAGTCATGACTTAACATTTTTTACATACTCCAAATTATTTCCAGCTAATAAAATATCATCCACGTAAAGCGAAAGAATCACAAACATTTCATTGGACTTTTTCACATTGATGCAATGGTCTTCATCGATCATGGTGAAATCAAATAAAATTACTTCCTTATGAAATCGCAGGTACCACTGCCTTGAAGACTGCTTAAGGCCATATATAGATCTGTTTAATTTACAAACCTTCTTTTCTTGGACTTTAATAACAAAACCTACAAGTTGTTCTATATAGATTTCCTCTTTTAGTTCTCCATTGAGAAAAATGGTCTTCATGTCCATTTGATGTAATTCTAAATATAAACGTGCAACTATAGCTAAAAATAATCGAATTGAGGTAAATTTTACAACTGGAGAAAAAGTTTCCTTATAATCTATTCCAGCTTCTTGAGTAAAACCTTTTGCCACCAATCGTGCTTTATGCCTTTCTATTGACCCATCTGATTTGCGTTTGACTTTGAGAATCCATTTTTTCCCAATAGCTTTACGTCCAGAAGGAAGGTCAACTAGATCTCAGACTTTATTGGTTTTGATGGACTCTAATTCTTCTTTCATTGCTTTTATCTATTCATCCTTTTTAGCACTCGATAAAGCCTCAGTCACAGAATTAGGTTCATCCAATTTTGTAGGAGATACCAAAAATACATAACCCTCAATATCATAAGATCATTTAGGCACACCTTTTTTGGTACTCTTACATAATTGAAGTTTAGATTCCTCAATTGAATTTTGAGATTCACAACTCCCACTTGGACCAAGAATCATTTCTTGAACAATAGAATTATCAACCATGTCCTGTGACATTATTTGATCATCTGAATTCAATATTTTGTAAAGAGGCTCATTTTCCTTTATTTCATTCCCTTTTGAAAAATCGTTTTCCAAAAATGTGACACCTCGTGATTCAATTTCAGTAGTACTTCCATCTTCCAATTCACCAATATACACATATCCTTTGGAGTGTTCAGAGTATCTTATAAAGATACACTTTTTACTTTTGGACTTAGTTTTCTAAACTTACCAAACCGATCTTTAATATATGCAGTACAACCTCAAGGTTATAGATCATTAAAGTTTGGTTTATTACCAGTCCATAGTTCATAAGGTGTAGAAAATACTGATTTAGAAGGCACTATATTCAATATGTAGGCCGCAGTTAATAACGCATCTCCCCAGAAAGAGATTGGTAAATTTGCCTGCGCCATCATGGATCTTGTCATATCCAACAATGTTCTATTCCTCCCTTTATCTACACTATTTTGTTGAGGTGTAGTCAATTATATGATAATGCCTTTTTCAATACACAGTTCTTCAAATTTTTTTGATAGATATTCACGTCCTCTATCGGTTCTTAGTGCCTTTATACTTTTGTATAATTGATTCTCAACTTCATTCATATATCTTTTGAAATATTCAAGTGTTTTTAATTTATGAGATATCAAATAGACATAACTAAAATGCGTGAAATCGCCAATAAATGTAATGAAATATGAAGCACCAGTCCTTGTCCTTATATTCATTGGACCACAGATATTAGAATGGATTAATTGCAATGGGAATTCAGCTTTTTTAGCCTTTCCAAATGGTTTACGTGTAATCTTTCTAGCAAGACAATTTTCACAAGTTGGCATTTCAATTTTGGAGAAAGAACCTAGATGTCCTTTCTTTGCCAATCTATTCATTCGATCTTGCCCAATGTGACCCAATCTAGCATGCCATGTAAGTAATTCAACATCATTATTACTAGAATAACATGACATTACATAATGTTCAACATAATAATTATAAGTTGAAGGATTACGATATAAAATAATAAACCGGTCATAGTGATGTCCAAAACCATAAAAAACATTATCTAGAGTAATCCTTACATAATTATGACTAAAAAACAAATTAAAAATAATATCTAAGAGAAAAGACACAGATACTAAGTTTCATCAAATTTCTGAAATATATAGGACGTCATGCAACATTAAAGACTACTTTGCAAGTGCCAATCCCTTTGAATTCAAGTCTTGCATTATTTCCTACATAGATCCACCTTGATCCAGGTGAAACTCGATGGAACTCCACAAATGCTTCTCGATCTCGACTCACATGGTCGGTGGCTCCTGAGTCTACAATCCACATAGGATAAGATTTAGTTAATAAATTAGTGTTGGAAACATATGTAGCATTTAGAGATGCATTTAGAAATGCTACCTTTTTCCCTTCAGGACATTCACGAGCAAAATGCCCCAGATTTTGGCAATTGTAGAATTTCATCTTTCTCTTGTCTTTCTTCTTGAAAAGATTTTTCTTCTTCTTGAAGTTTGGCTTGTTCTTTTTCTCATAGGGTCCTTCTTCGGTCTCTTTACCCTTCCCATTCTTTTTCCACTTCTTCTTACGCTTGAATTCTGAAGAGTCCTTTCCACTTGATTCAGCCATAAAGGCATTAGAAGCAGCTGTAGCAGCACTAAGCCGCTCATCTTCAAGTTCAATGTGACGTGCAACATCAAAAAAAGTTTTGATACTGTCATTGTGGGTTAAGTTAACCTTTAGGTGTTACCAACTATTGGAAAGAGATCATATTACTTCCTGAACCTGCTGCTCATCTGAGAGAACATGACCAGCACTTTTAAGTTGAGCTATCATATTCGACATCACCCTAAGGTGTTGTTTGATGTTCTGATCATGACACTTCTTGTAAGTGTCAAACTTGATAGTCAGTTGTCTCAGGAGAGTAATAGAAGTACCCCCATATATTCCTCGCAAGTGTGCCCAAATGGCATTGGCAGTAGGAAATTCCTCACATTCATGTATGAGGTCATCAACCACATAACTTACTATGATTCCACGTGCAATGGAATCAGCCTTTTTCCAAGCCTTATAAGCTTCAAGGTCTCTCCTGTGTTATGCAGTATTGCCCTCTTCTAGTAGACTTAAGACATAGTTAGTACCTTCGAGAGCATTTTGCTCTTCTAGTACATACCACATCTTATGACTCCAAATGTCGTAGTTGTCTCCATTAAGTTCTTCTCCTTTGTTCAAGTCAGCAATTATGTTTCTAGATGCCATGTCTGTTATTAAGAGACAATTACGCAAGTATATCATCAATTATGCATGCAAATTACACATTCAAGTAAATCATTTCACACAAAGGTTTTGTGTTTACTGTAAAATCAAAAGGACACTTAAGAATCCAATAGTCATTTACTAACTAAACATTTAACCAAAATTAGAAATTAATTTCTTAATGTGCATTAGAATGATAACTTTTAATTAAGTCGTTTAAAACTCAAACGAATGAATGAAATTCATATAAAAGTATATAAACAACTTAATATATATAATATAAAGTTTATAATTAACTTCATATTGTAAGTCAATATAAAAGAAAGTCATTCCACAAATATTCAAGACGACTTATGTACACCTAAAAAGGCTCGCTAGGACAAATCTCATGGTAAACATCAATTAATCTCTCGCCCCAAGGGTCACGGAGAGAATTTGCTAAAATAGCTAATGATTCCCAATCTGAAATTTCTACATAGTTTTCTAGTTCTACACGTTTCATCTCAAACAGATGTATAAAATAAGCAACACTAATGTTAGGTGACATCTTGAAAGACTTGAATTTTTTCAGCTTCTTCTCTCTTTCCCTTCGTATAGCCCTTTCATTTCGTAACATATTTTATGTCATCCTGGGGACACCATTTCGTATGATCTCTCGACCTTGAAAACATGCCCTTCGACAATGTGCTCTTCCACTTTGACTCTTTGCTCGACATCCTGAACTCCTACTTGGAGTGATTCGAATTTGTCCCCATTTAGCCATTTCTTAAATAGGAACCAAGAAACATCAAGAATGGTAAAAACACTCAATGTAACCTCTTATGTTACATTTTTACCGTAGAAGGCAAAATCTGTTATAGAATTAAATTATGGACTAATTAGAACAAGAATAATATGAAGCCTAATTCTAAAAGTTTTTATTATACTGAAATAATAGTGTACATGCACTTTTTTTCTTTTTTCTTTTTTTTGAAGAATAAAAGTAGTATTATACTTATTAATTTATTCAAAAAGTGAGAAATATGCCTTTATTCTCCTTCTCCCTTATTAATAATTAAAATAAAAGGCATAATGAATATATATAATGAATATATACATACTGAAATAATGAATATTCCTTTAATATGTACACAATGCCCAAAAATAATTAATTATAAAAAAAAACTTTACAGCATCTCATTACAACCTTTTCTTTCAGTATAAAATATGTTGTACTACTATTAGTAGTACTAGTACTACACAGTACCAATTATCATATATCAATAAAACAACAAATAAAAAAAATAACGATAACATTCATCATCTTCTCTCTCAGATAATATTCGGTATTTTCTTTTATTTTTCCTTCCAATATATAACAATAATCATGTCTGGTCGGATCTATAAAAAATTTTATGCGTCTGACTGAATCAGCGTTTGACTGAATCAGTAGTGCGTCCAACCGGATTTATGGTGGCACATCTGACATGAGTAGCATCTGACCGAAGACCAAATTATTTTATAGGTATGTTCTAATTCAGTCAACAAAATTTCTAACATGTGAGTACAAACTCAATTTTGTATTTCTAGACTTAAAGTCGAGACTACGCATGTAAAATTACGGCAATTTAAACTCAGGCTCTGATACCATTGTTGAAATTTTTGGAGTAAAATAATGTACCTTGAGTTCACAGTGGAAATATATTTTTGTTTCTGAACGGATCTGCCTAAGTTCACTTTGTCTCTCTTGGAAACGAAATTGTTTCACAAACTAAATGCTCTTAATTAGTGTTGTATTTTTGTATTTTTGTATTTTTGTTTCTCATTTTCGTCAGACAAAGAGGAAAAATTATCTTATAGGGGTGATTTGGGGCGGGAACAGTTACAACCGTTCCCCTCTTTTTTATTTGAGTTAAGATTATCTTAATCTTATTATTCTGACTGAGAAATGGGTCAGGTCGGGTCAGGTCGGGTCAGGTCGGGTCAATCCACGTGGGTGACCCATACCCGTAACTAACACTTATATATTTATTGACAAATATTGCATGGCACCTCAGTATCTGATATACATTCAAAAAATTTTCATGCAATACTAGTTATTTTACGAGCTCTTGGGGAACGGGGAGGATAGGGAGGGAGATTAACCGATTCAGATCTAACGTTAGCATTTTCTACTAAGGGTGTCTCACTAATATTTTCTTAATCTTCATCTAAATTAACCGCATCTACTTTATTTTCTTTTTCTATACCAAAATTTTCCTGACCTTCTACATAATTCATATCGGGAGAACCTACACCAATTTCTTCCTCAAAAAGTGTACCAAGCGGTACCGAAGGCGAAGTCACATGGGTATATCTACTACTTGAAGTACCTCTACCGCTAGCAATTCATTTTTTGCTACCACTACCACTTCCGGGACAAAAAATTTTAACACCTTTAGTGGGGAGGTTTCTTAATTTATCCTTAATATAAATTAAACTAAAAAAATTAAAAACACAAATATAATAAAATGGATTATTCAACAATTAATATACTAATTAAAAATTAAATGTAAGAGATAGAACGATAATATCAAATCTTAGAAGTATCCAAAGGTTGCGACTTTAGGAACTTTCACTCGTACTTTGTAATCGCAAAATTAAAAATTTAAAGTGAGCACTTTAGAAATTTAAATATATAGAATATTTGAGAATTGAGAGACAATGAGATTTGAGAGAATGAAAATTTGTGTGAAAAATGATTTGAGAGTGTAGGGTATCCATAGAAATTTTTTTGGGATTAGAAATATATTTAAAATGAAAAAAATAATTTAAAAATGCCATTTAAGCTGTTTTAAGGGCCCAAACGGTAATATAGCAGTTGGGCCCAACAGTCAAGTGGCCTAGCGGTCCATTTTGTACAAAATCTAATTTTTTAAAAAATCTATATATATATCCAGACCAGTTAACCGATGGGCCCGGACCAGGTTTGGTCTGGACCGGGTTTAGTCTAGACCGGGTTTGGTCTAGATCGGGTTTGGTCCGAACCAGGTTTGGTCCAAACCGGGTTTGGTTCGAACCAGGTAGTCCGGGCCGGGTTTGGTTTGGGGCGGGTTAACTAGGCCCTAACCAAAAAATAACCCAGCCTGAGACCCGGGACCTTACAGCCCGTGGGCTAATCGGGTCGGGTTTGCTTAGTGGGTCGGGTTGGATCGGGTCAGCCCGGCCCGTTTGACAGGCTTACTGTAAAGTATGACTTGAGTGCATGAGTCATGAGCTGCATGAACTGGGATTGGAATTTCTGAATTCGTGGAACATAATCCGCAACATTGGATGAACTTGGACTCCTCATTAAGGTAATTGAAACACACACTATTTTATGAAAAGCGCATGGATATAAGCAGTATTCGTGGGACTGAAATGGAAAGCATGCGCAAGTATCTTGATGGTTGAAGTACAAAACTTTGCACTGAGATAGGAATGGGTCAGGAATCATAGGAATGGGTCGAGAATTATCTTCCCTTATGGATTTCCTACACATACTGCTATTACTACTGGAACCTAAAGGCCTGACTTTCAGAGATTTCATAATCGGACAGTTCATGTATACCTGTCGGGTTGTATTGGACTGACTCACTGGGGTGGGGACTGGAAAAAGGTCCTGTTAACATTTGGTCTGATCTTAAGGTTGACTGTTATGCAAAGAGTTACAAAATAAAAAGGAATCTTTTGAATCTGAAGAAACGTGAACATGTAAATGAAGGATCTATAGCATACCAGTGGCTGCATCAGGAGGACTTTCCTGATCCTGTCAAGACTGAAGTGCATAGTTATTTGGGTGTTGCCTACTGATAGCACTGGAATTGGTACTCTAATGATTCGAGGGACCGGACTAAGTTGAAGGATGACCGTGCTTACTTTTAGGGCCAGGCCTAGGACAATTTCAGACCTTGTGACCTGTCTCGCCATATCCGAAATACACATCACTACTAGCTCTACATACACCCTTATGGTGCTTACCACACTCTTTACAAAGTGGAAGACTAACAACCCTGCTCTCACTACCCAGGGCCTTAGAGCCTAATGCCCCATCTCTATGGTTATTTTTGAACTTTGGTACTGTTGCACTAGCTGAAGATGGAACTGGGGCTGAAAACATCTATCTATGCTGAGAATGGTTACCACCCTGCGACTCTGGTTGAGAAAAACTATAACTACCAGTTCTAGCCCTCTTATTTTCCATTTCCTTCTTTTTAAGTTTCTACTCCTCAATCTGTTGAGAAGGACCACAAACCTAGATATGTCCATCTCCTTAATCAACATCGCAGTCCTGCACTTCTTAACCACTCTACCTGATATCCTAGGCACAAACTTATTCATTCTAGATCTACTGTCTGCTACTACATAAGGAGCGTACCTAGCTAACTGAGTGAGGGAGTATTCTTTTACGCTCATGCTACCTTATCTGAGGTTAATGAATTCTAATACTTTGGCTTCTTTCTGCTCTAGGGGAAAGAATTTACCTAAGAAAGTCGTAGAAAACTCTTCCCATTCTATAGGCTCTGCATCTGTACCCCTGTCTACCTTTTACTGCTTAAACCATGTATGGGCTATATCTTGTAGATGATAGGCGGCTAACTCTGCACTCTCACTGGAGTCACTCTTATGATATCTGTGACTTTCTGAACCTGGTTGAGGAACTCCTGTGGATCCTCTTCAGACATAGAACTAGAGAATAGGGGAGGATTCATTCGGGTGAAGTCCAGAATCCTGGATGCACCAGAATTGGCCACTGGGTTGGCCAGAACAGCAACTAGCCGGTCATTATGAGCTGTGACTGAATTGGCTATAGTAGCGAATACAATTCTGAATTCTGCTTGAGAGACATGCTCATCCAGAGGATCTGCCTGGACGGGCTGAGGTGCTAACTGATTCCCTATTCCTCTTTCATTAACCCTTTTGGGAGGCATGCTCTATAAACGGAAGAGAAGAAGGGATTAAACTGAGAGTTTGACTACAGCTCATGCTCACTCGCACGACATGAATACTAAAAGAAGGGAAACTAATCGTAAAACATCTTATAGCCTCCTGCACATAAGCGTGGTGCACAACACACCCATGTACAAGTCTCTACTAGATGCAGTTTTTCAGACTTCCTAGGATGTTGTTGAAGCTTAGGCTCTGACACCAAGTTTGTAATGCTCGAAACTAGTACACGAAACATTACACGGTTCTCATAATCCCAAAGGACCTCAAGCTAACCCATGACTGATATCTGTAATTGAGCCTTGAATAATAATGGTAATATCGTAAATGCGAAAATATGAACTGAAAGGCCATAAGGTTCAATACTGATACATAACTGAAAATATGGTATAACAATACCAAAACAACTGAAATAACTGTCTGAACATATTGTAGTCTGAAAGCCTCTAAATCTAAACTGTCTAAATAAAGATTTGATGGGATAATCCCCCAACTAACCCCATCTGCTAAAATAAACTAAGTACTGAAAGAATGAAATAATCAAATAATAACATCCTCAAATGATAAGGACTCACTACTGACTCTGACTGCTGAAACTAGAATGCTACTGATACTCTAGATTGAATACTTCTGAACCTATGGTATAAAACACCATAGCGCAAATAGGTCAGTACGATTAAATATACTGGTATGCAAGTGAGGTAGGCTAAATGCAATGGTTCATATTCATGAACAATACTAACTGACTGAATAACATGAATGTGAGAATACATGCATGAATACATAACTTTATCTGAGATTGTGATAACACTGACTCATGAATTCTGAAAACATGGATTCACTAATATCTGGGTACGAATACTGGGATACTAAAATACTAAGTCTATTAAGTACTGAGGAACTAATTTCATATTACTAATAAAGGAATGACTGTTTCTGACAGTTTTGATTATGAAGAACTGGTCTAATTGACTGTATCTGACAGTCCTAAAATCTGAATATTGGTAACATAAATTTTGTATAATTAATGTACTATTAATTGGGTGATTGTGTTTGACAGTCCTGATTATGATGAAACTAGTTGAGTTCTGTACCGAGCTGAGCGACTGTATCTAACAGTGCTAAAACTATAGAACTGAACTAAGTTTTATTACTGAGACTGGATTTAAAACTGAGACTGTGGGAGAAAATCATCTAACCGACATGCCCTAAAACTGAACTGGTGGGGTCCAACCTGTAACCCCAGCTGGAAGGGTATCAGTACCGTGCCACGGGTAAAGACAAGTTGTGAGTAAACCCTCTCTGAATAGGAGCTCTTTCGTCAATACCTCCTAGTAGGAAAACTCGGATGAGGTGTATAATACCTAAACTTATAGGGTACATCTCAACCTATGTTGGCTATGTAGTTATGGAATGTAAGGATTGCTTCTAAGGATCACACCCTCTACTGGCTAATAGGTGAGTCCCAATCCTTGGGTTCACTCGGTGCTGAATCCTACTCCCAACTGAAGAGACACTGAACTGATTTAAACTGAATTGAACTATTACTGACAGTATCTTTTAGTTGATTTGAACAGAGTTCACTAAATTTTATTGACTGATGGAGTACTACTGAGATCGGATAACTGACTGAGATTACTGAGATTACTGAGTTTTCCTGAGTCATGTAACTGACTGAATTCTAATTATCATGGCTGGAATGGGAGTATCATGAAAACTGACACTGGCTCTAGGCATACAGCTAAATTATCGGTTACAAGTACCCCCAGGACTCGATAGCATAAAACTGACAAGACTTGACACTTCGTGGACACATAACCAATATCAACAATTCATAATACAATAAGTTGGGGATTTCATGAAACACATGGTTGTCATAATGTTGTACATGGATGGAATTTCATATAGACATGTCATACTTTCATCAACCTAATCTCATGAACATTCCATCAACTACTCATACTGCACACAATATCATGGAAGTCAGTCTTGGTCATAAGGGTAAAGCATGCATTTATTATTAGAGTCACAATTAAGCTATAATACCTAATTTCTATCCTTCTATCCATTTTGTCAAACACCTTATATGCACAACTTAGGTCATAGGTGAAATCATCAAATTACACATCATAAACAACTCAATTCATGAATTTCATCTTGCATGCTAATGTAGTTTCATGAAAACACATAAAGATTCCATCTTGAGAATCATACAACCAGATAAACATGGTTACAAACAACCCACAACATAAATATCATATTTTATAATTTGAAGGGTTCTGGACTTCATGGATGAAAGGAATCCATAAATCAACTCTTGACGTACCTTAGTTCCTAATTTTACAAAGATTGACGGAGAAATTCTTGAATTTGAGTAGTGAATTTGAATCCTTAATTAAAAACCCTAACTTGTTCTTGAGAGAAACTTCAGAGAAACTCTATATTTTGGGTGAAATATGGATGAATCATGTGTTATTGGGATAAATATAGGACTCATTCTTGACTCTCAAGCTCAATATCGATAAATATATTCAATGCTCAAACTTCTTATGAAAAAAGCATAACTCATGACACTTGTCTTAAATCACTTAGAAATTATCAATACATAATAACAAAATACAATCCATGGCATAAATTCTCAATTTAAGAAATATGATGGTAAAATAATCATAAATATCAAACTTAATCAACTCAAATCTCATAAATCATAAATAAAGAAATTTGGGTGTAAACCCACTTGCAAGGATCATGAAATTCCAATAGTAAAAATCAATTCTTTGGGCACGAGAATGAAAGGATATTCTTGTTCAAGCCCCACATACCTTGATTATTATCCGAGATGAATAAACTTGCTATAGACTTCTTTTCCCACTTCTTGAGTTAGAGATCTTAATGTTCTTGACTTGAAAGTTTTAAATCTTGAACTAATTTGTGAAAAACATGGCTTGATGTTGAGATGTTTAGACAAGAATTGGATTGAATTTTGGAGAGAAACCCTAGAATTTTAGAGAAGATGGAAGAGGAAATGATGATTTTCTCCTTCACTTGTATATATATAAAGGGTAAGGACGGGTGGAAAAGACCAAAATACCCTTGAGCAAATTCTAGAACTGGAGCCCAATTGTTGGCCCTGGCACGACGCGCCAGGATCGCGGTCCTTCACTAGAATTGGACAATTAGGAAACTGCTCGGTGGCACGACGAGGTAAAGTCGCATTTGCTACCTTGGTCGTGACCTGGAAGGGCACTACAACGCGGTGGAATTGCATTGGTGCACTGGAATTTGACAATATTACAATTGAGCCTTGGAGCGATGCGTCAATATCACAGAGACTCACAGGAAAATGACAATTGCAATTTTGACTGGCTCCGCGATGCGCTAAATTGCCAGGTAGCACACTGTCTCACTAAAATGACTCTAACTCTTCACCCGAGTGTCGAATTTAGGCAAATTTGGTATCAATGAAAAGCTTATTCAATTCTCTACATGGAAAAAATTAGAAATTAGAGAAATACAACATGGTATAAATATCAATCACTTTTGAAGTCATCCATATTCACTCAAAAGGCCGATTTAGGCTTAAGGAACGATCGGGGTACTACACTGGGACCCCTTGACAAGTTTAAAGGACTGAATTAAGCTTTAGGATTTTATGGGGTCTTACAGATTGGAACTACAATCTTTAGAATAAAATAAGCTCATATCGATAGTCCCTTTTAGGTACCGCAATATGTGTTTGATCTCATTCTAATGTCTCCTAGTAGGAGAAGGACTATACTTTGCCAACAAATTTATCAAAAAGACTATATTGGGCCTTGTAGTATTTGCATGATACATTATTACACAAGTTTTACTAAGATATGGTACTTCATAACTAATCTAACTCGGTATATTTCTCGTTTCTGCAAATAATCTATTGCTTTTAAAAACTTTCCAATATTACCAATAATTTTCAAGATATAAATGTATGCAACATAAAATTATAAATAAGTTTCTCTAAAACTTTTATATGCTTCAAATAGTTTGAATCCTTAAAAAGTTTTCATATAAATTTTGTCAAGTGACAATAGACAATATTTAATATGTGACATCTTCAGTTGTCTAGACTGCAAAACAAAGAAGTTTTATGCTTACCAAAATGCATCCTTCCAAGTCACTTGATCAAAATTTCTAAGTCGGCATGCTTAAATAATGTAGAATTTAGATCTTTCTGATCTTTTACAATATTGTATCAAAGATATCGTTGATGATATATCATTTTATATCGCTCACAATGTGGCATAACATTTTGAGATTTCATCACTTTATTATTTTAAGTACCTGGACCTTTCATAAGGCTGTGTAAAATAACACTAACTTGTTAGGGATCAAATCGGTGTTAACATGAGTCAAACGATATTACATTCAACAACGTTAGCTTCGCTAATCTCGCAAGACATACATACTACTATAGTAGTATAAACCTAATTAAAAGATTAGAGACTCATGTTGATAAGGTATTATGAAATATAATGTAAGAATAAGAAGAATAGAGAGATAAGAAAGAGTAATTCTTATTTCTCTTGATGGATTTCTTAAAGGGTTCATAATAATGAAGGAAAATCTCTTTATGTATAGGAAAAATTAACTTTGTTCCAAAGTTAGGGTTTTCAACTTTTCTAAAAATAGTCATTCACCATATATTTTTTTTCACACCAAAAGACACCCAAAGAGTCCATCCAAATTTGAATTTAGTAATACATAGTATTTTTTAAATATGCAAAATTTATTTGGCTATTTAATAACTTTTCAAAATTTTCATTTAAATTATCTGAATCTAAAAGTACATATTTTCTAAATATGCAACTTTTATTTTGGATATTTAACAATTTTTTAAAATCAATTGAGAGTGGAAGATCTAATAAAAATACTTATATTGAAAGAATTAAGCTTTGCAATTTAAGGAGATGATTGTTATTAGTTTAGAACTAAAGATATTGACTCTCTACAACAATAACAACAACAACATCGACAACTACATACCAAATGTATTTCCTTATATGGTGTCTAGGAAGGGTAGAGCGTACATAGTCCATACCACTACCTTAGAGGTGAGGTAGAGAGACTATTTTTGATTGACCTTGACTAAAGACAAATTACAATTCCCAAAAAAGATGGAGCAACATAACAACATATAGCTAACTGGTGAGGTAGAGGGACTATTTTTGATTGACCCTTGCCTCAAGACAATATACAGTGTAGGAAAATTTTAAGGAGTAATACAACATATAGTAATAGAACAATACTACCACAAGATAATACTACGAGTATCTATCCGAAACAACATACATCAACAAGAATCCAAGAAAAAAAACTGTAAATATAGCTCTATGACTGCTAATTAAGACAACAGTCCTATCTATTAGCATGAATGCACTCCTACCTCCTAAACTTCTACCTTAATTCTCTAGACTTTCATCTTTTGCGTACATCAAATATACGTTCTGGCTAATTAACAAGTTGAAAAAAGCATGCATCTCCTGCATTGAGGCCATAAGCTGTAGTAACTTGTTCCCATCCATATGTCAAAACATCAAAACGTGATATTCCACTTTGATAAAACGTAGGCTAGATTCTATTATCTGGTCCTCGGATAAAATAATCATCGTTCCCTTCTTATTTTCCCTTTTTGGTAAATATTTTTCCCAGGATCCTGGTAATTTCTGCCCATGCATAAAGTTCTAGATTCAATGAGAGAAAAATGAGAGACACAAATTGGGAAAGAAAGCAATTCTTAGTCAAGTACAAGCACTTAATAGCAACGTAGAGTAAACCAGATTCTCCAATGTATAAGCAACATGCCTGAAATCACACTAGAAAAGAACGACCAGGGTGGCTAGGTGCTTAAAAACATGGAACTCAATAACAACAATGTAATATAAGTGTTGCTTCTCATAGTGTTCAAATGATGAAAAGACTTTAACTCTCCATAAACAACATAAATGTAGGTGTTAGTTCACAAAAAAATTAGCTCTCATATTCCTATTCGGAATCTTCCTCTTTAGATTATAAACCAAAGAATCAATATATTTTATATGCAAAGACAAACCAAATTAGCAAGTTTCTTTGATAAGAAAGAAGTGTAACAGAGAGAGGTCTTACTAACCAAATAATTCATCTATTTGGAGAAAATCATCACAAATATTCAAGGACATCATAGACATGTCCTTCTTTGCAGGATCTAAACTTGAAACACAATTGTACTTAGTCAAATAAGAACAATAAGTTTCTGTCTATCCAGTGTAATTCTGAGATGCTTATTTTAAAAAAATTAGAGTCGCAAAAAAAAATTATCTAAATCCGGTATACATATACATAGTTATACTAGAATAAACTCAAGTAGTCCAAGAATATCACAATCCACTAAAATGACAGAAGGAATTATTGATATTTAAATGAGGCGTTACCAGAAAATCTCGACCATTCACCTCTACCACACATGAATAGTTGACTACATTATGGGATGGTCCGACTCCTAAATCAATAAGAAGTTAATCAATACACTCGCTATGGGCAGTTGTGAAAGAAGGAAACTAGAGTTGAAATAAGATATAAAGAATGAAACAAAAGGCATACTACTTATTGCTCTAGAAGGACAAAATGCTTTTGTTGTTGTCTCCAAAAAAATTTTCTTGTCCAATCTTGCTTCCCTAGCTGCATGTGGAAAAGTTATTTTCCATGTAAAATCCAATTAAATCACAAGATAAGGATACCTGCAAGAGAAGCTCAAGCTAGTGGAAATTACTTCCTGAAGATTTCAGTACAATATCATTCTACTCCTATAATTAAGCTATGAGGATTAATAAACACTTGATATTGGTAAGATCTACGTGCACACTACCCAACGCAGACCTCACTTATGAGATTACACTTGTGGGATTACACTTATGGGATTACATTGGGTATATCATTTGATCAGAGAATGCATTTGGGCCAGCTAGCTCAAGGCAGAGGTCAAGTTCAACATGCATCGGCAGTACCAAGCTTCAACTGAGCCCTCACTACCTTAAATACAACACAACAAAAACAAACCAATCCTAACAATGTGTACAAAAATCTTACCAAACTAAGATGCTTCTTTGAATTTCTTATCCCTTGGACCCAGCAGTGAAGTACTAATTGCTTCTGGAGAAGTCCTTGCTCTTCTTTTTTCTTTTCCATTGTTATAACTGTTAGTTCCTTGTACAAGAGGTTTGCTTGCTGGCATTTCAAAACTTGACTGATCCAAAAACAACCTGCCATCTTCTTGATCATTTTGAGCATCTTTATTAGTCATGCAAAATGATCCATCCATACATGTAGTTGTTGTTCCCTTCCCAGTGTCAGCATCAATATACATGACCTTTTCATACTCTGATTTACTAGATGTTGTTTGAAGTAGGGGGGTTGTTGCATCTGAATATGCCCTTGCTACATTTTTTCCTTTGTCACTACAGAAATTGATCCTTTCAAAACCATTTGTTCTAAATATTTGAACAATGAAGTGCTGACTAGACGGAACATAGCGAAAAAACAAGAAGTTGTCTAATTTCAAACCATCTTCTGATGCAAATTCAGGCCACCTTGTTTGATAGCAAGTCTACCATCATGCTTACACACTCTTACCCTTCATAGTTGTCTACTTGAGTCCTCTAGATAAGTCTTCTAATCAGTTAGGAAACTGATCGAGCAAACATTGAGGGAATATACTAAAAAGAAGTTGCAGAAATTCAGACTAAGAAATATGACATGATTATACATAATTCAAATGCTAAGCTTTATGAGAAACAAATTTACGACCATATCCTTGGAGTTCTGGATGGTACAATTGTTACAATTGTTTATAATACAAATGCTAAAGCATCTTTTAAATGCATATTGGTTTCATTTGATAAAAAAGAAAATAAAAAACCTTTTTTCCTTTAAGCAGCAAATCTTAAGAAACGATTTATGATCTACACACCAAATATTAGGTAGATACTAAACTAGTTTGATTCTTAAACAGTTTCCTCACAAAGTTCCATAGAAGAAGTATCACAACATTTCCTTTTCTAGCAGTTATGTTATCTTTTCATTAACTTACATTCATTGCACATCAGTCTAAGAACTGATGAGTATATTTCAGTGAAGGCAACCACCTTTTTATAGTAAGACATTTAGCTGGAGCATAGATAGTAATCAAGAGGTCAAACAGGATCATAAAAGTAAATATAATATATAGAGAGAGAATGTTTGGAAGGTTTTCTATAGGGTCAAAAGAAAATGTTTTCTTTAAGCATGTTAGTTAGGTTAGGTGTTATAACTTCCTTGAAAAAAGACTTAAGTTAGGATTGAGTTCCGAGGATATTTTAGGATTCTTCAACTAGTGGTATAAAATTAAAGATAGAAAAAATGACTTTTGATTGATAAACTTTAAGTTGGATGATTCTTATGTGGTTTAAAATAGAGAAATAATTTTTGTGTGATAAATATTAAAGATGACTTACTTTTATGTAAAAAAATTGAAAAGTGACTTTTGTTTGATAAACATAAGGTTGAATCACCATCGGTGAAATTTACTCACCTAGTGGGAATGCTCAAAATTTCATATCACCAAGTAGACAATTAACTTCAAGAATAACTAATTGCACATATGGTTATCAAAACCAATCAAACATTTAAACACTACTTTAAACGAAGTCGAAGAAACAATTGTACACAAAGAATCAAACTTTGCCAGAACTTCTAAGAACCATTCGATACACAGTACTTTAAAGAAATAAAGAACCTTATTCCTATCACGACGTGCCTCCATCTCTTCCCTACCAACTTTTAAATCCTGCAAAGTAAGTGAAAATATCAACAAAAAGTTAAGTGAAATATCAACTAAAACTTTAAATATAAAAAATAATACTAATAAAAACAATGAATGAAGTGGCGGATTAAGGCATATTAAGATGTCAAAAATAAATTATGTGACACTCTCTAGGTAACTTATTAAGGTTCAATTTGATGGTTCATCTTCCTTGTGAAAATTTTCTCGACTACCTAATGTTATGCATAGTGCTACGCAACAAGAAGAGCCTGTAAATGGAGAAGCAGCTAACAAAGGGGGAACAATCGAAATTTCACACAGATAATAGCTTGATATTGATATGTAGTATAAAGCTATAAAAAGATCAAAAAATGATCAAAGTAAAATAAATACTTGATGAAAAATAATCAACCGAAAACATATTGTTCTCTCTAGATTCATTCTATTTGTTTCACTAGTTGACAACATAATCACATGCTATCAAACACAAACTATATTATAAAGTCATGGCCTAAGATCATATCTATGAGCACATAACCCCTTGAAATACAAGAAGAAGCATAGAAAGATACATATCCTTCTCCTCGGATCAAATTTTTTGTTCTAGTAAAAATATTATGAACAAAAGCAGCACAAAAGCAAGAGCTGAAAAACACTTAAATAAGATTTTGCTTTCCTCTATACATATGGAATAATACTTAAAAGTAGTTGCAATTGTTTTAATCATTGATGTTAGATAGAATAAATTGAAATGGAGTGTGGTTGCATTAAATTTCATTATCTGTAATACCAAGTAAACCTTGTTTGGCTAAATGTTGATTCTTTCTTAACCACTAAGGCCAAGTCTAGCATGTTGTGTATTTGCATCAACAGTAGACACAAACAAATAGTGTTATTAGAGTTGTAAATAATATCTCAATGTATTAAAATCATTGTAGGATTATCTTGTATGTGTTAAAATACAAAGTGACTATACTACAAGGTATCATAGACACATCTAAAGTCTAAAGAGCCTTTTGCTCTTTTAGGTTATACTGCATTATATTAAAGTTTTATTTCACTTTGGATCGTGAATCAAGAGCATCTAGGTTCTAATATGAAAAAATGAAATAATTCAATATAATCAAGTGAAGAACACTTATTTTAAATTTGAGATTAATAATAAAAATAAAATTTTCAATAAGAATAGTGTCGTATAACATCTAGGGTTTGTATATCACGGAAGTAAATATAGTTATAGAAAAATTATAATTTATTATAAATAATTGCACTAATTAAATGCATTATGATTTGTTCTATTTATGAAAAATAAAATTAGGAACTCCACAACTTGATACACACACTTGTATATAGCTTTATCTTATGTATGCACTCATGCACACATAAAACTAGTCTTAAGTAATAAATTTTTAAAACAATATATTAAATTTATATAATTTAACTTTCAATGTAATTCTTGTAACATACACATGTACAAAATATTAAATAATGATCCATCCAATAGTATATGCTTTGAAACCTGCTTTTAATGTTAGTTCTATGACCTTGCATAAGAATCTGCTATCAATAGTCACTGAAGTTCACACTAAGAAGAATTAGTGGCATCTTTCAGTGGTCCCTTTTATTAGTTGTTTGTTTTTTCAATATATCCAGTAATAATTTACATCAGTAAACTAAAAAAGAACTAATTTTCTCTAATTTCATGAGTTTTATAAATATATATTCTGGTTAAACGAAATAATCATTTGTCCATAAATTTAGTCAACTACAATGTTGAATGGAATATGCCATACCATGAGATTCATTTAAAAGACATCAAAGCCAAAGAAATCATGTTTCAACAATGATTTAGTTTATTCACCAACCAAAACCAATTATAGATTATAGATTGTGCATACAAATTTTAGCATTTAAAATGAATTACAAAATTTTGTTTCATAAACTGCAAAAAAATTTAATGCCAAAACTTGTTGTTTTGTATAAATCAAATCATCAACTTATAGAATTTAAACACTACCCTTCCCACCAAAATCATTTACACATTTTACAAATTAGTTCAAAACTTGATTTGCGATGGACAGATCTATTATCGATCCTACCGATATATGGAGATCGATTATCTATCTGACAGATAGATTATCTATCCAACCAATATATGGACAGGTCGATTATCGATCTGAATAATATATGAACAGATTAATTATCGATCGGATCGATATATAGGCAGATCTATTATTGATCCAACTGATTACATATATATGTATGTATATATATATATATATATATATATATATATATATAAAAACCTTTTCCTTTTTAAAAAAATGAAATAAAATTAAAGAAGAGTAGAAAATTTACAAATTTGGGAAAAGACATAATATTTAGGAATAAAACACTATCTTCAAAAAGGAGAAAATTAAAGAAATAATGAGTTCTTATTAAGAATGGAGGGAAAAAAAGTTGGAGAGGGGGAGGATGTAATTTGAAATTGAAAAAATGAGTTAGGGCTTTATGTTTTAAGTATATTTGTAAATAGCTCCCATGATTTTTAATATGTTATTATAGTTCAATTTCACCATAAAGTTATTTTTTTATTTTGTTTTAAAATGAGAAAATAAAAGCAGGTTATTTTGCTAATTGGAAACCTAAAGATGCCTATTAGCCAAATTTTCTCTAATTTAAATATAATATAAAATATTAATATATTATATATATAATTTTGGTTTTTTGATTTAACCAAATTACTTTTTTAAAAATTCAAAAATCAATTTTTAAAAATTTGAAATCGAAATCGATCCGAAAAATTTAAAAATTGAAACCATAATTTAATTTTGGTTTGGTTTTCTAGTATTTTTTTATTTGAACCAAAATGTGTTAAGCCCTAGTTAAAGTAGTCCTGATTCTTCCATTTCAAAGGTACTCCATCACCTTCCACCTCTATAATTTTTTACTAGATTATATATAGATGCTTTTCTTATGAAATATAAAGCAAGAACAAAGAGAATGGAAAGATAAGAGAGAGTAATTTTTATTTATCTTGAGGGATTTCTTAAGGGGTTCATAATAATGAAAAAAATCTTATTTATAGGGAGAAATTAACTTTGTCCCCAAGTTAGGGGATTTCTAACTTCTCTAGAAATAGACATTCACTATATATGATAATACATTTATAACACTACCCTTTGAATGTCTATTGATAGATAATGTGCCTCATCAAAACTTTACTAGAAAAATCTAGAGGAAAAAAATTTAGTTAAGGAAAAAGTGTACGCATCTCTAATACTACGCATATAGGTTGTCTCATTAAAAATCTTACAAGAAAAATCTAGTGGGAAAAAAACTCTCAAGAAAAAAAGAGTACAATGCGTTTAACTCCCACTAATGTGTAATACCCTGTGTTTCATGATCACTGTGCAACGTGCGACTCCTTTCCTTAAGTCGTATATACAACATACGAGTCGTACGTTGTAGTCGTATCCAAGATAGTATGAAATGGTTGACGTTCTATTTTAGGTATGACTCGACCCTTAGAGTCATAACATTACCATACGAGTCGTGTGAATATAAGTCGTAAGGTCAGTAGCCTAGGTTCCCTAAGTTTCTGCCTAGGTTATGAATGGTGGCTACAAGTCGTAATGACTTGTTATGTGTCGTAAGATATGACTCGTATCTTGATCAGTGAAGGATTCAAGAATCAAGCCTCATATTTTTGTAGTTTTACAAGTAACTTAGACCTATAGTAAGACCCTAAATAGCTCCTAACTTATAGACAAGTCAAAACATCTCTTAGTAATTAAATTCTCGGAATGTATATAACTATAGTCATATTCAAATAAGAATAGCTTTGTTATACTAAGAATTTATGACCTTAAGACCCACCAATATATATATATAACTAAATTAGCTTTCCAACTATAACAATTTTGCCTTAATCCGATATCAGGGTGAAAAGTTATGGCCAAATTACTGAAGCACTGTCAAAGTTGCCAGTAGGGTACGACTCACTAATACGACTCGTAAGCAGACCATACAAGTCATCAGGAGGAGTTATATCCAGAATAGTAGGGGGCGAAATTTGGGTTCCTGTTGATGACTCAAGGTACGACCCGTACCCAAAAAATACAAGTCGTACCCTAACTCATTAGGATGACTTCCAAACAATTTCCAGAATGTTCCTAAGGTTTTTTTTTATGATATTTTCTGCTCTTTAAACTCCCAAACCACAACTTAAAAACATAAAGAGGCATTATTTTCCCAATTTTTCAATCAATTAACAACTTATTCTCTCTTCCCATCTTCAAGAACATCAAGATTAGGGTTCCTCACCCAAAATTCATCCTTCAAATCACAAGATTCAAATTCAAGAATATCAAGAACATCAAGATTAGGGTTCCTCACCTAAAATTTCATCCTTCAAGTCCCAAGATTCAAACTTTCTTCACATGTTAAGAAGCTTCAGGTATGTGGGGTATTTATCAATGGGTTCCTTTCACCTATTGAGCCCAAAAACCCTCTCTTTGGTTTAAAGTACGAATTTATACCTGTTCAGGATTAATTTAACCCATGCTTTTATTTGTAATTTGTATTCAAGCCATGTCTATATGTGTTCCCATGTAAATTAAGTTATTTCATGTTCTAAACTTTCAAGAATTCATGTTATACTCAATCGATTTCACGCTAGCTATCAAATTCATGCAGTAATCCATCTGAATATGTTGTTTTCTCAAGTTTAACTCATTCCCATGTTCAAGATCATCTATTTCACTCAATTATTGAAATGTCTTATGTTTTGGGTCCTTTAACTATAAAGTTATATCATTGTTTTAACGTTGTTATAGTATTTAGCAATCATTCAGTACTGACGGGTTATGAACACTCAATACCTATGTGTTTTACATGTTACCATTTTCAAGTTACAAGTCAGTCAGACCATGTTTTATTATTTTACTGAGACTACTATGTTCATGTTGAGCAATTATCAGTATAGTACCACATCATGTTAGACCTATAATAATACCAGTGTCATTCAGTTAGAAGTAGGATTTAGCACCAAGTGAACCCAAGGATAGGGCCTTACCTGTCAGTAGAGGGTGTGACCTTTAGTAGCAGTCCCTGAGTTCCAAAACTACACAACCGGCGTAGGTATAAGAGGTCTTCCTGCCAGTAGAAGGTGGACACTCTTTTAGGGGAACCTTTCAGTAGAGAGTGACTCTTTAGTCCTTCGAGATACCAGTTTAATGAATCCACATAGCCAGTGTTAGTACTCATGGTAAGGTACTGACACCCTTCCAACTGAAGTTATAGGTTAGACCCCGATTAGTTTAAATTAGGGCATCTCAGTTACATGATAACTCCCACAGTTTCAGTCAGTATTCAGTTTATCTTAATTCAGGTTTGTTTGATCAAGTAATCAAATTTTAGTAAATATTTAGTCAATTTTACAAATTATTCATGTTATTCAAATCATTTCAATATATGTTATACTTGGTCTTGCATTCTCAGTTTTACATGTTCATGTTTTCATGCTCAGTATTTATACATGATCCTCAGTTCAGTTTTACAGCATGTTCAACTTTACATGAGATTTACATACAGTATTTATGATTTTCCGCTTTCCAACTTCAGTTCTACTCATTCTTCAAAATTAAAGATTTAAGAAACCAAGTGTAGTGATTCACCAACTTATCAGATTATGTCTGTACTCATGTTTTAAGATACTTTAGCTTTTAGTTGATTTCAGTCTCTTGGTGAGTCTACTTGCACTTAGGATGCATGTTTTAAGATTATATATCT
This sequence comes from Capsicum annuum, assembly GCF_002878395.1. Classification (NCBI taxonomy): domain Eukaryota; kingdom Viridiplantae; phylum Streptophyta; class Magnoliopsida; order Solanales; family Solanaceae; genus Capsicum; species Capsicum annuum. The sequence goes on from NC_061122.1 coordinate 190,304,403, forward strand.
ATTCAGTTTTACTTATTGCATTCACCCCCACTTACTTAGTACATTCCAAAAGTACTGACCATATGTACGTCTGTATGGCTACATTGTTTCATAATGTAGCTATCAGGAGTAGTCCACACACTAGAGTTAGAAAGTTCTCATCTTTCAGCCAGCAGGTGATCAGTTCTCCTATTTCGAGAACTCCAATCAGTTATAGTTTATGTACTTTATTTTGATTATTCATATGTATTGATTAGTGGTAATTGGAGGCATGTACCAACTATCTATTGTCAGTATAGTAAAGGCTTCATAGATGGCCATTCAGTGTCATTCATGTAATTCAAGTTCTTTCTTCAATTTTATCATATTGTAAACTTTATCAATATTAAATTTATTCAAAATTTCTCATGATTATGCCTCCGCTCAACAAATTTAGTTTTATACAATTTAAATCGGTTGCTCAAGCAGTATGCCAGCTCATGGGTTAGCTTAGGATCACTTGTGGTTTCAAGCACCGTGTTATGACTAGGGGAGATGGGTTGAGTGGACCCCTTCAGGAGGTTACACTAGGCCGAGTGATCCCATCTCCCCCTAGTCATAACATGGTGCTTAGAACCATAAGTGATCCCAAGCTAACCCATGAACTGGCATGATACTTGAGCAACTGATTTAAAATATATTAAATATCTAGTTTTGCTATGCAGAAACATAATCATAATGAAATCTGAATAAGTAGGTAATTGATAAAGTTTACAATCTGATAAAACTGAAGAGAGAACTAAAATATACATTTCATAACCCTAACTGACTATCTCTGAAGCCTCTACTATACTGACTAAAGATTGTTGGGACATGCCTCCAGCTACCACAAATCAATACATATGAATAATTAAAATACAACACAACACATGAACTATAACTAACTGGAGTTCCCAAAATAGAAGAACTCAACACCTGCTGGCTAAAAGCTGCGACCTGTCTGACCGTGGTGTAAGAGCTACACATGGTACCTACATTATGAAGGATGTAGCCACAAACACATATATGTGATCAGTACGTTGGAATGTACTAACTATATGGATACATACACTAAACTACGAAAATATTTCAAACAAATTATAAAACTGATGATATAAGTTAGTTGCTGAAATATACATTTGAAACATAACTATAAGTTAACACTATAAAACATAGAGAATTTATAAAGCATGAGCTGAAAATAATTTTGTAAGATAGGAGGCGGCAGAAACATAAATGTTCCTTAAAAGAATCTTAAGGAAAATAGTGGACGGAAATAGGGAATGGCATGAGAAGTTTCCATATGCTTTACTTGGGTTTCACACCACAATGAGAAGTTTCTACTAGGGCAACTCCCTATATGTTAGTTTATGGGCCAGAAGCAGTGATACCTGTAGAGGTAGAGATATCGTCGTTGAGAGTTATCCAGGAGGTTGGTCTAGACGACACTGAATGGATTCGTTGCAGGATTGAGCAGTTGATGCTTATTGATGAAAAGAGATTGGACGCAGTCTGTCATGGTCAGCTCTATCAAAATAGAATGATTAAGGCATTTGACAAGAAGGTCAAGCCTCGACGATTAACACCTGGACAGTTGGTATTGAATAAGATATTCCCTCACCATGATAAAGCCAAAGGGAAATTTGCACCAAATTGGCAAGGTCCTTACATAGTTCATCGAGTATTCTCGGGAGGAGCAGTGATACTTGTGGAGATGGATGGTACAGTAAGCACGAAGCCAATTAATTCAGACACCATGAAGAAGTACTATATTTGAAGACATTAGGAATAGTAGTTATTCTTTGAACTTTTGCATTTTCTCTAATATAACAAAACTACGTATTAGCCTGATTTTCCACGGCGAGATACGTAGGCAGCCCATATAGGGTTCGGTTCTTCTTAGAAAATCCAAAAACATCATCCTTTCATGTATTTAGAAATACGGTCAACTTGACTTCCCATGGCGGGATACGTAGGCAATCCACATCAGATTCGGTCCCTTCATATTTTTACCTTTTCATTGTAATGAACTACGGCCTGACCTGATTCCACTTGGATACGTAGGCAGCCTGAGTCAGGCCCGGTCATTGCATTATTTCACTTTATCTTTTGTATCGAACTACGTTCCTATTCTTAGGATACATAGGCAGCTTGACTCAGGCTCAGTCACTGCATTGCATATTTTTACTTTTCTCATTGTAATCGAACTACGTGCGGACCTAATTCCTATTATAAGGATACGTAGGCAACCTGAAAGGTTCGGTCTTACCTTTAGGAAAATCCCCTGTTGCTCGTAGTATAGCCCCAAGTGATCTCACCACCAGAGTCGTCATAGCATTGACAAAGTCAGACGAGTTCCATCCGAAGGATAAAGTTGCAAGAATCACAACGATGAGCTGAGGCTAACAGATTTTGAAATATGTCACAACCTAATATCGATAAAGGATTACTATATATAATTAATATATACGTAATATTTGTGAAAACATATATACATATATGTATTTTTCACCATAATTCAACTTTCCCATCTACTGAGACTCCAGATTTGGGAGTCATTGAGCAACCGAGGGAGTGTCAGAGAATTTCGTAAACAAAGTCAGGATTTCTAAGTCGACACAAATCAATACCCCTTCCCAACTAAGAATTTTTCTTTGAGAGCAGGAAAACAAGAATTGAAAGACTACATCAAGCCAAGATTTGGGATAGGATCAGGGGCATCATACATCTTACCACTATGATATGAGTCAAATATTCTTCCCTTACTTTATTCTCTATACATACATTTAGACTAATCCTCACAAACTCTAAGAGTTTTATTCGAATTCTTTCACAGGTACATTTTGAAGACCCGGGTCGGAAACTAAGAAAAGAGGATCCTCATAGGAAGATTAGGCTATTGGCTCCTCCCAACAAACTTCGAAAATCGGAGAGTATTGTCTGACTTCAATAAAGTCAAGATTCCACAGGGCAAGAACTGTATATAAGCAAACAAAGTCAAGCTTCCACATTTCAAAAGACTATACATAAGCAAACAAAGTCGAGCTTCCGCATTCCAAGGACTGTATATAAGTAAACAAAGTCGAGTTCAACATTTCGAAGACTATACATAAGCAAGTAAAGCGATCCTCTTCTATATCGGAGGATGCAAATGAGTAATACGACTCTCCGCCATATCGGGAGTTGTGCACCATCAAGGGGGACACCCCACCACAAACCAAAGAATGTATATAAGCAAAGCAATACTCCGACATATCGGAGAATCGCAGTTCAGCAAACAAAGCACAGCCTGCCAACCAGAGGCCCAGACCATAGCAAGCGCGCAAGAAAGCCACTATCACAGCAGTATCAAGTTCCAGCAGCAATACCATCATCTCGTTCAGACTGAGGGCCGCTTAGAAAAATATGAGGTGGTTTACCTTTGGGCAAATATCCCGCCGTCAGAGGCTATTTACATTTCAGCCAATAAATGGCTATTTACATTTCAACCGACGGAGGCTATTTATATTTCAGCCAACGGAGGCTATTTATATTTCAGATGACGGAGGCTATTTACATTCAAGCAGCTGCTCAGCCGATGGAGGCTATTTACAGTTCAACCGGTGGAGGCTATTTACATTCCAGCCGACGGAGGCTATTTACATTTCAGCCGACGGAGACTATCTACTTTTCAATTATTGCCCCGCCAGTCGAAGGCCTCCACAAATGGAGACAATACTAGTTTGAATATCTAAACTCTACTTTTTACATTACAATTTCAATTTGCAACTTTTGAATAACAGGTACTTTTCACCCCTTTTACCTGTTTTGCAGGAACATGCAGTACAACGCGAAACTACCCTCTTAGCAGCAAACTGGGGCAAGCTAGCGAAATGTCAAGCATCCCTAGCTACGTCAAGAATTTCGACGAAGAAACTCAACTCGACTCGACTCGACTCGACTCAAGTTTTTATTTTTATTTTGTCATTACCTAGTGCCGTCTTAATCCGACACTGGGACAATTTTTGAAAAATCATTATCTCCTTTTCTCTCAAGATCCTAGCAGATATCACTATCCAACGTCTCCTCACCCCCAGCTACTTCTAACAGCCCGTTTTGGACTTGCACCCAGATCCATTTCATTCGTGCTGAAAGTTTATTATCATCCCGAAGGGACCCAGCGTTACCATAAATTATACTAGGGCAAAATTTGATAAATATCAAAATTTTGCTACAATTCGAACTACAAATGGCATGATTTCTCGTGGAGCTCGAGATATGTAGGCAGCTCAAAAATTGAAGCCCGGCCATAATCTTTCAAACATTTTACTCCGCCCGAGACAAAATTGGTTACATCAACGTGAGTGCCCAAAGATTTTTACACAAATCTTCGGTCCCTCAGGGGCAACTGTTGATACCCAATTTTGACTCGCCCTTTTTTCCTTAATTTCTTTTTTTGATGCTTCTCGGCCCTAAATATTTTTTTAAAAAAAATAAATAAGATTCGTATTTTTGTTTCTATTTCTACAAGTTTTAATAAAAAGGGAATCTATTTTCATTTATAAAATTATTTTAATTGAATATAATTAAATATTTTTTGCATCAAAATCACAAAATATATATCTTTTGATAGTCGCATCCACATTCTTTCTAACTGTATTTTTGGGGGAGTATTGTGACCTTATATGTATATATTTTTTACTACATAAAATATATCTTTTACAAGATGTACATTTATTTTATTTTTTATGTATTTTATTATATTCTTATTTTCACACATACACACATATATAAACGTATTTTGTTAACAGAAAAGTCGCAAAATATTAAGTTGGATGTTTGTACAAATTATATCGGCAATTTATATACGTTAAACTAAAATAATTTTTAGGATATCAGGAAGCATGGATGAATTTAATTTCAATAATAAAGAGTATTCGAGCTAACAATAATCCAACTTTATTTTTTTTATTTTATTTTTTTTATTTTTCATCTGAACGCAACTCTTATTATATATACATACATACATAATCAAATTTTCAAATGATTATATATATGTATGTATGTATGTATGTATATATATATATATATATATATATATATATATATATATATATATATATTTATATTTTTCTTTTTATATATCGAACTGGTCAAAAAATAGTCGCTTTAAAAACCAACTTTCCATATAATACATTTTCCCTTTCTTATTTTCACTATTATTTTTAAGGGGGAACTTTTAGATTCGTTCGATCAAAAGATTGGACGGATCAAAACTAATCCAAAATCACCAGACTAACACAATTTGACCCGATCCGTCCTAGTTTCCAAACCGAGAATTTTGAAATTTTCAATCAATGTTATAAATTCACACACACACACACACACACACACATATATATATATATATATAATTTATTTTTATTTATCTAATTATTTACTTATTTACGTATTTATTTTCTTACCTCCTTTCAAACTAAAGTCGGACAGATCAAAAGATAATCACTTCTCACTTGACTCTTTATATTAATCCATTAAGATTTATAACTTATTTTATTTATTTATATATTATTATTTTTATATATATATTAAAACAGGAACCGTCCGATCAAACGATCAAACGGTTAATATTTCAGTCAACAAACCATATATATTAAAACAGGAACCGTCCGATCAAACGATCAAACGGTTAATATTTCAGTCAACAATCCAGTACAAGCAAACAACTATCTTTCACCTTCCTAGGCAAATACGCGCCTCTCCTTTTCCCAAGGAGCAACGTTCCATTAACATCAATTCTTCCAAAAACAGAACAAAAATCAAACCGCTTCTCCGTTCTCCCATTTTGACCTTCTCCTTCATCTCCACCAAATGGGAAACCCCTAATCCGCCCTAAAATCTAGCCACCTGCCACCCCTTTCACCATTTTTATCCCTCTCAACCCGTGAATTCACGAAATCAGGAAGAGACAGATCCGAATTGGTGTCTATCACCTAGCTTAATTTCAAATCTGCCATTATGGCTCTGAAAAAAGCTTTCAAAAGTTGGAGATTCGGATTTGAAACTCAAATCCTACCTCATTTCTTGAGTTTCTTTCATTTTTCGCTTCAAATTCAGACTTTCAAGTCTGGATTTGGTCTATAAAAGGGGAAGCCAAATTTTGTGAGGCCTGAAAATCGGAAAAAAAGGAAAGATCTGAGAAAAAAGGGAGGGAGAAAACAAAAATTTGGTAGGAGATCTCAGATCCATGAAGAGAAAAGGAGAGGGAGATAAGAAGAGAAAAAAGATTAGGAGAAAGGGATCGAGAGGGCTGTAAGTTTCTATTATTGTTTCAGTGTAAGTTCGAATTTTGGTTTTGAGTTTGCTCGCCGGAAGATCTTGACGGAGGCCTCACATTTGATGCCCAAAACAAGATTGAGTTGTAGGAATATACGAACTATCTCGCCTTGGATCACTCATCACTCGTCTGGTTTGTTACTATATGTGGCTGCTTGCATCCACATAGGATTATTAGAAATATGGATTCGAATCACCGCTACTGAAAACAGGTGTTCTTGATTTGCTCCGTGCTTTAGATTTACAAATTATCTTCCCTGTAGGTACTGGGAATTTTTTATTTTCATTTTGTTTTCGTTTAGAATCTATTGGTTTTGTGTTCAAAATTGGTAAATAGTATTCTCTTATTACATGCTGCAAATAAGTTTCGGTATGGCCATGTTCACATCATAATTTTCAAACGTGGGTGAGTAATTAAGAGCCCTTTTTGCTCTATATGCATTAAAAATCAGCATGGTGTTAATCTTCCTTTCGTCCTTTTGATCATTTCCTTGTGAAATTATGAGTTTGTAGCAAGTAACTTGCCATGCTGCTGTTGCGTATTTGAATAAACATCAACACTCAAGACACTCTCAAATTGAATTTGCTCGGACTTGCTTTATTCCTATTCACTTTCCTTCTGTACTAATGATGTTGGGATGGTATTGTTGTTTAAAGATAAAATATAGAAGCATGTTGAAGTGTGGGATTTGTTCATGTCACTTACTTTATTTTCTTTTTTCTTATATGCCTCTACTAATTAGTCCTCCCCATTACTTGGATTTCATTAAAAGTCAATATTGGTTGAATTTGCTCATGGTGGTTGATTAGGGATTTGGCTTTGAAAAAAAAAAGGGTAGTCTCAGGTGGTTTGGTGTTAAATTTCTTGTTATAGTTTCATGGTTAATAACTCCCTGTAACTAAAAAAATTGTCATAAAATTTTAAAATTTAAGTTTGAAAGCTTGCCATCTCTCTTGTTAATATCCTCACACCCTCATGTATACATGGATTTTAGTCACTAAGTTAGTAAAGGAGTTGCTTGTTTTGTTCTTTTGTGTTCCCAGTGAGTATTACGTGATGCCCCTGGCAACAAACGGAGGGTAACTAGTAAAGGATGCAGTTTGTTAATTATCCTCGTTTGGTGAAAATTTCAAACTAAAGATTTCGATATTTATAAACATGGGTTGCTTTATGTTTTTTTTCCCCTTTTGAATGAACAACTAGAAGAGATTAGCTAATTGTTAATTATGTTCTAAAACCTTTAAACTAAAAATCTTATGGATTATGGTATTCTCATCGGTCTTTTGGGTTTTAGAGTTTAAGTATCATTAACATTTGCCTATTCTATAGAAACTATGTTTTAAGTGATCATAACTAAATATGTAAAATCTAATATTCACATTAAATTTACTATGATGGAATTAGTTAGGAGAACATATATATTTAGTGAATATGGTCAGTTTGTAAATGAGGTATGTCATGTTATTTTAGTATAATGTGAGTGCAAAGGTACTTTGAAAAATCAACTTAATTTTTTGTATGCCATTTTAGTCATGGTGCTTTCCAGTGCTTTTCAAGTCATGGTGCCATTATCGGATTATTCTCTCTGTAGTGGTCATTTATGTTATATTATTTCATCCTGACGTCGAATAATGTTTGTTTAGGTTACTAATCCTGATCTTTTATTTTTCATATGAACCCGAGAGTTGGAGTTCCACAACGGAACTCATTTCGATCCAAACATCGGATCAAATGCTACCAGGATCGCAGAGCCTTAGAGTTGCACAAATTAGAAGCCCAAACTCATAAATGGAGTCTAGTATCCCATATCGTCTTTGAATTTAATTTATACCTGTCATGTTGAGTTTTAGAATGATACTAACTTTTGGTATTGAATTTTCTATTTTTTTTATAGATAACTTTACTTAATTACTGAATGTATGCTATTTGGTATTTGTGGATCCTTTAGAATTTAGTTTTAACACTCCCGACTTTCGCAAATAACACGTGGCTATCACTAAGAAAACATTATTTTTTTTACCATCATCGATCAACTCTTTTGAAAACTTATTACCGATATCCTAAATAAGATTAGCAACCTTCCCATTTTTTCTCTAAAGTGTAACGAAAGATAAATAAATAAATTTTTAGTTTTAGCTTAATCGAGAAAGTTAACCAAATTTTAGATTTTTTCAAAGAGTCTATTCATCAATTTTAACCCTTTTTAGTATACAACTCTAATGTTTAAGCTTTATTTTATACTTTTAATGTTCCTTTGGGTTTTTAGATTCTCAAAAGATTAGAAAACGACTACATATCTATTATTACCATTATTATTTACACCATGACATTTGCAATTATTTTAATTATTATTATTAATATTATTATTATTGTCATACCGAAACTATCATCATTATTTTAATTCATTATTATTATTATCATCATTATTATTATTACTACTATTATTATTATCATAATTGTTATTATTATCACTATTATTTTTACATAGTTTCGACACATCTATAATTCAACATTTATTTTTTACACTCTTAAAAGTACATTTCACAAATAAACTCCCATGCCATAAGATACTTTATTTACTCCATAAATAATTATAATTAACTATTTAAATTCACATATCTCTCCAATTTCACCTATAGAATTACAAGATATTAAATTTTATAATACATAAAATTATGTTATCATCCTTTTCATACTTAAAATGCATGTATATTTTGCGATAACTGCATTACTTTCTTTGTACGTGGTAGCGTCATGTTTGATATACTTTAAATTTTCTTTTGAATAATAAATAATAACAAAATTTTTCTTATCACTGTTTTAAGCAAATAACAAAATAAAAGTTTTACCTAATATTTTCCTAAACTAAGTGTAAGGACTATTTCGAGTAACCAAAACCCTTACTCAGAATCTCAAAATGTTTTCGATAGACTAAAACAGAGTTTTATAATAAAAATTATTTTTTTCTAAAAAGTTAGATGGCGACTCTAAAAAGTATTTTTTTTATCCGAAGAGTCACGACATACCACTATACGTCATGTGTTGTTTCGACCGGTTCGAAATAGCGCTCGACACGCGGTATTGACACCCTTCCAATCAGGGCATAGACTGGACCCCAATTCAGCTATAATGCATCATTTGGGGCATGTCGGTTAGATGACTACCTCCCATAGTCTCAGTATCAGTCTCAGTAAAAGAACTCAGATAGTTCTTCAGAATTCAGGACTGTCAAATACAGTCAACTCAGATACAATATGGAACTTAGCTAGTTCCATCAGATCCAGGACTGTAAGATACAGTCACTCATGTTATCAGTTATCATATTTCAGTCATTAGTCATGTTAGTCATCAACATACTCATGTTATCACGATTTCAGATATAGTTACTATGTATGCATGCATGCATTCTCATGTTCATATTAGTCAGTTAGCCAGTATTGTTCATGCATAAGAACCTTATGCATTCAGCCTACCTCACATACATATCAATACATTCAAAGTACTAATGCATTTGCGCTATGGTGTCTTATACCATAGGTTCAGATACATGAGCTCCAGAGCATCAGTAGATTCCAGATATCAATAGTCAGAGTTAGCAGTGATTCCTCATCCTTCGAGGACCTAATTATTTCTCTATTATCTCATTAATTAGTTTATTAGTTGGAGTTAGTTGGGGACATATCCTACCAACTCCTTACTTAGACAGTTCAGTCAGTTAGAGGCTTTCCAGACTATTATGTTCAGACAGTTATTTCAGTTGTTTTGTGCATTTCATACCCCGTTTAAATGTTACATTTTATTTCAGTTATGTGAACCTTATGCCCTTTCAGTTCATGTTTCTGCATTATTCAATACATTATGTAGTATACAAGTACAAATATCAGTCATGGGTTAGCTTGTGGTCCTTTGTGGTCATGAGCACCGTGTAGCATTCCGGGTACTAGATTTGGAGTGTTACATATAGTTCCTCAGATTTCAGGACTTTCAGATACAGTCACTCAACTCAATACGAAACTCAGCTAGTTCCATCAGAATTAGAACTGTCAGAAATAGTCATTCAGTTAACAGTACATCAGTTATCAGTAATCCACGTTATCGGTAAATTTAGTATAGTTCCACAGATTTAGAACTGTCAGATACAGTCGTTCAGTTACCAGCTATATAGTATCTGTAGAGTTAAACATCTATTAATCAGTATTCAAATTCAGTATTCAGCATTATCACGACCTCAATTACAGTCCACGTATTCATGTATGTATTCTCACCCAGTCATGTTCATGTTATTCAGTCAGTTATAGTTTATTCATATGAACCCTTGCATTCAGCCTACCTCACTTTGCATACCTGTACATTCGCACGTACTAACATATATTTTTCTCTTATGCTATGGTGTTTTATATCATAGGTTTGAACGCTCAGGTTTCCTGTCGCACTTAGCAGTTCTGATTTCAGCAGTCAGAGTCTGTGGTGAGTCCTCATAGTTCGAGGACGTGACTATTTCATTATTTTAGTGCTTCAGTACTTAGTTTATTTTAGCAGTTGGAGTTAGTTGGGGACATGTCCTATCAACTCCTTATTCAGACAGTTTAGAGGCTTTTTCAGACTAGAGCATTTCGCACAGTTATTCCAGTTTTGGTATTGTTATACCATATTATCAGTTATATTTTAGTTTTGAACCTTATGGCAATTTCAACCCATTATTCTGTATATTTCAGTATTATTTTATAGTTATTGTAGCAGGTACCAGTCATGAGTTAGCTTGTGGTCCTTCAGGATTATGAGCACTGTGTAGTATCTGGAGTACCAGGCTTGGGGCATTACAAACTTGATATCAGAGCCTAAGATTCCATAGAGTCCTAGAAAGTATGAAATCCACATCTAGTAGAGTCTTGTGTATGGGTGTGTAGCGTGCCACATTTATATATAGGAGGCTATGAGATATTTTAGGAAAAGTTTCCCTTCTTTCAGTATTTATGTCATGCGAGTGAGCATGCGCTCCAGTTAAACTCTCTATCTAATCTGCTTCTCTCTTTCATTTATAGAACATGCCTCCCAAAAGGACTAGTGAAAAAAGAATCGAAAATCAGTCACAATCTCAGCCCATTCAGCCAGATCCCCTGGATGACCATGGTTTCCATGCAAAATTCATGACTGCATTCACTACTCTTGCTAATTCAGTTACAGCTTAGAATGAATGGCCAACTGCTGTTATGACCAACCCAGTGGCCAATATTACTACATCCAGGATTCGGTACTTTACCCGAATGAATTCTCCCGTATTCTTAGGTTCTAAGTCTGGAGAGGATCTATAAGAGTTCCTCGACCAGGTTCAGAAAGTCACAGATATTATGGGAGTGACTTCCAGTGAGAATGCTGAGTTAGCCGCCTATTAGCTACAAGATGTAGCCCATACATGGTTTGATCAATGCAAGGTAGACATGGTGTGATCCTTAGAAGCAATCCTTGTATTTCAGAACTACATAGCCAACGTAGGTTGAGATACATCCCTACGAGTTTAGGGTTACTACATCTATTTCGAGTTCTCCTACCAGTGAGGGGTTGATGGAAGAGCTCCTTGTCAGCAGAGGGTTAAATCACAGCTTGTCTTTACCCGTGGCACGGTATTGGCACCCTTCTAACTGAGGTCACAGGTTGGACCCCACCAGTTCAGTTATGGGGCATGTCGATTAGATGATTACCTCCCACAGTCTCAATCTTAGTCTTCATTAAGGAACTTAGATAGTTCCTCAAATTTCAGGATTGTCAGATATAGTCACTCAGCTCAGTACGAAAATCAGCTAGTTTTATTAGAATCAAGACTGTCAGAAATAGTCATTCAGTTAACAGTACATCAGCTATCAGTAATCTATGTTATCAATAAATTCAGTATAGTTCCACAGATTCAGAACTGTCATACAGTCGTTCAGTTACCAGTTATTCAGTATCCGTAGACTTAAATATCTGTTAATCTGTATTCCAATTCAATATTCAGCATTATCACGACCTCAGTTAAAGTCTACGTATTCATGCATGTATTCTCACAAAGTCATGTTCATGGTATTCAGTCAGTTATAGTTCATGCATATGAACCCTTGCATTCAGCCTACCTCACTTTGTATACCAGTACATTCGCACGTATTGACGCATAATTTTCTCTTGCGCTATGGTGTTTTATACCATAGGTTCAAACGCTCAAGTTCCCGATCGCAATTAGCAGTTTAGATTTCAGCAGTCAGAGTTTGTGGTGAGTCCTCATAGTTCGAGGACGTGACTATTTCATTATTTCAGTGCTTCAGTACTTAGTTTATTTCAGCAGTTGGAGTTAGTTGGGGACATGTCCCATCAACTCCTTATTCAAATAGTTTAGAGGTTTTTTCAAACTAGAGTATTTCAGACAGTTATTTTAGTTTCGGTATTGTTATATTGTATTATCAGTTATGTTTCAGTTTTGAACCTTATGGCAATTTCAGTCCATTATTTCGCATATTTCAGTATTATTTTATAGTTATTACAGTAGGTACCAGTCATAGGTTAGCTTGTTGCCCTTTGAGATTATAAGCACCATGTAGCGTCTAGGGTACCAGGCTCGGGGCGTTACACACACATTAAATTCTCAACTAACCATGACATCTACCAAAATCTTTGTCTCAATATTTCTTCAACCTTATAGCCTTAGATAAAAGAAGCATACAACAATCTTTCCTCCACAAGAACATTTACTCTCCCCTATCTAAACCATTGATCATTAATTCTTTTTACATCACCACTATCTGAACATCAAGGAGAGGTCACTAAAAGGTTAAAACATGAAGAACTGAAGCATGAAAAAATACTTATACATAACCTTGACACTTAACTGAGGCCTGGTGAAGAGAGTATCAAAGGCATGGATTCATTAAAGAGATCTAAACTGAGGACATACATGACATAGTCTGAATGTTCCTAATCATTAAGAGTGTAACATGAGTACTGAATTGAACATATTGTAAAGCATGAGTACATGAGTCATGATCTATATGACTTGGGTTTGGAGTTTATGATTTCATGGAACATGATTTGTACAGCTAATCAAACTGAAACTCCTTATATTAGGGACTAGGAGCATACATGATTTTCTATAAAATGCATGAATATGAGCTATAATCGTAGAGCCGACTTGTAAGGCATAGGTAGATATCGTGATGAATATTAGCACTTTATCCTACCTCACGAGACTTCTACTTACGCATACCTACCTTTAACTATCTCTAAAATTCTATAAACACCACTGAGTCCCCATTCCAAAGATTTCCCCCATTTCAAATAAATTCTAAACATCATCACTAATTAATTTCTCTACTAACTATCATAAAACCTTCAAGTCTTTCCGCAACCATAGTCACTCATAAGAGCATACTACCCCTTCACTCACTTAATGGTTATGCGAATACAACCACCTCTTTCACTCAAAAGCTACCCTCACCCTGGAATTCTAACGTGTGACTTTACATCACTGACCTTGGATCATATTACTACTCATAGGTCATAATACCCTAATTTATACTACCTCTTGGGTGAAAATACTATCCCAATATTTAAATACATATCTTTTCTCTTAAGAAAGACGTCTGCGATTAAGTTTCTGAAAGGGAATGAATGGACATCTTATCTCAGGCTGAAAAGCATGATTCATGAAGGTAGAGGTATATACTTGAATCAATACACTTTGGCACACTAATGGACTCTTTTCAAGTTCTTGTGTCGTTTCATAACCTTTTTTTTTCATAACTCAGTATAAAAGGACCACATTATTAGGAATTTATTCCTTTGAACTTATATCGCCTCAATGATGAGACAGATCCCACAAAATTAGAACAAGGAAGGAAATTTGGATAACTTTTATATGGACAATACTATTGAATAATCTAGAGTATGAAAGAATGAAAAATATCTCCTAAATGTATGGTAGCCTCCTGATTATAAGTGTGGTGCACAACATACCCATAAGCAAGACTCCACTAGACACGACTTCGTAGACATCATGGGATCATGAACCATGCTCTGATACCAAGCTTGTCACAATCTAAGCTGAGACCCCAGCCGCGATGAGCATCCTGAATCATGATGGCTCGAGAGACACCTTAACATACTATCATAAGCATAATTCATACGAAATAGAAGTGTAGAAGATATAATAAAGTTCAAGAAAATCATATAATCAAGTTATGTTAATAAAGTCATGACAAAACAATAACCAATCCTAGTCTACAAAGCTTCAACTGGGTCTAGCTGTCTAGGCCGGGACAAGATCCCCAGCTGGACCATAAACTAAAAGAAACAAACATATGAATAGAATGTCTTCTATAAGATGGATGGTCCACCAACTCTGTCATATACAAAGGTTCTAGTAATGTAGTGGACCACGGTACTGAGCCTCAGAACCTACATTATGAGACAATGAAATCGCCTGAGGACAGTCAATACTTGGAATGTATTGGTATGCAGACAAATCCAAAAACAACATATATTTCATATAAAATAGCCAAGAGTATTGTGAAAATAATTTAACATAATAGAGATCAAAACACAGAAGCATTATTAATGAGCTTCAAAATATTATTGTAAAATATTGACTCAACTCTATGCTTTAATTCTGAGCTAGATAATATCCCTACAAACATGATACCCATGACCTATGTGAGTTCGCTGTTAACTCGTCGACCAAGCCCTCAATCCAAGTTTACTTCTAAGAGTTGAGTCTCTGCATGATGTTACATAAGATCACAAAGCAAGATATCATAATCCCTAATTGGGACAACATAAAATCTCCTGTCGGCAAAATACGATTTCCAGCAATCAGTTATTTGAACTTGTGCCTTCTTTGGATAACTATCTAACTCAATTTAAGCCCAATTTTAGTCTCTTAAAACCATATTCCATGCTTATAAACATTCTTTTCGTTTGTATTAAGGACATTCTATAATAGGTATCGTCATACCCAGACTTACAAGCCATATCATGTCCATCCATATCATGTCCATAGTCCTTTCGTTCAAAAGCATGTTAATGATCAACAAAAGAGTTAAACATCACATGAGAGTTCTTATTTCAAATAGCATATGAAAACTTATGCAAAAACATTCTTGTTTCAAGTCTTTAACATAAGATGGTTATCTTTTTCATAATCACATGGAATTCTCCATTACAAATCAAGAGCATTTAGAATAAGAAACACCCCTTTAAAAACACATAAAATAACAATGCATAATTGATAAAAAAAAAGCATTTGAAACTCAACAATAGCATCATTCATTAAACAACCCCCAACACTAGTCAATGTATAAATCTCATAATCGAAAAAAGGGTTTTATAGTTCATGCTCTCAAATTTATTTCAAAATCCATAACACATGCACCCGAACACAATTTAAAATTTATAGAAAACCCATAATTAATACATAATTTCATCATAAAAAGGGGTTCATAATTCATGCTTTTCAAATAATTTCGAAACCCATACCATATAAATATTGATACAATTTAGAGTATTATAAAACAAGATTTTCAAGCCTATGAACATTAGGATAGTTCTACATACTTTTTTTTTTATAAGTTTTGAAAGAAACCCTAACTTTTTTCTCTTTGAGAGTTGAAAGGAGAATGGGCATTCAAAAGTTGATAATTGATAGTTATGTAATGTGAATGGAGTGATCTAAGTCATGGGGTAGGATTTGAGGTGAGAAAAATACCAAAACACCCTAAGAAAACTTTAAAAAATTGCAAGAATTTCTCAGTTGATAACTAAGTTGACAACCCTTTAGTTTGTTGAAAACTCGTCAACTTAGTCATCAATCTTCAGTTGGATTTGGCATTTACTGGTTAAGATTGACGACTTGAGTTGACAACTCGAAAACTAGTTGATAGCTTATCAACTTAGTCGTCACCTGACAGACGAACACTCTCAAGTAAAATAAGTATAACTTTCTACTCTGATATCAGATTAAGATGAAATTGAATGCATTAGAAAGAAAGCTAGAAAATCTTTCATTTGGTATATAGTAGGCCACTAACTCATTATATTTTTAGGAGTAATGGTCGTTGGTAGTTGACCAAAGTTAAACCATCCACTAAAACTCAATCGATAGAAAAGTTCTCAACTCATCTTTGAGTTGGGAGATTTTTATGATCTCAATTCATCTCCAAAGATGTTCCCACACTATAGAATTGATCATCATACTTATATTAACATAGAATCATTAGATTCGAATCTATACACGTAGAAACGACGATTTGAATTCTAGCCCAAAAATGTGGAATGTTACATAGGCCATACAGACCAACATAGATAAGTTTCTGGATATCAGTTTAACATCATATAGGCTGATGAACAACGATATAGGACTATAGGAATAACAATGATAGCTTGGTTTACAACTGTATTAATAAATAATCAATATAATCAATGATGCAAACAGGTTTTAATTAGATGGAGAGGGTTGATCCATAACTTTGAACTATGTTCCTACCTGCATCACAATCTATCACATTGAACACATCCTGATTTGTTGATGATTTCAAGATTCATGAGTTGCTTCATACATGAACTAGCACATACACAATTTACATTCTTAGTGAAATGTATTAAGGTACTGTAACGCCCCAAAATCTCATTCTAAGACATCACACGCTGCTTAAGGATACAAGTAGCCCTAAGCTAACCCTTTGAGCCTGCTACTACTTCTAACACTAACTTTTAAGATGTATAAAGCAAAACAATGGCACTGTCATAACATATCTCAACTAAAATAACAAAAGAATACTGTCTGAATAGCAATATGCTAAAAAGTCTAAAACACCAATGATAGTCTAGTCTGACAAAGCCTCTACTACTCAAGACTAAAAAGCCATTGGGACAGATCCCCAACTGACTCATACTCAAATGAAAAGAAATAACCCAACTAATATGAAGGCTGAAATCAGGGAAAATAGGTCCTCGAACCATGAGGACTCACCAACTATGGAGGTGCAGTTCAGGTACTCGGAGATTACTGACATTGCTGAGACTGAGCACCTAAACCTACATTATGAGACAATGTAGCACATAGAAATATATGTGGATCAGTACTTTGAGGATGTACTGAGTATATGGGGGTGTATGCGATACTTAAAATAATAATATCATCAATCTTTACAGAAATCATGCATACTAATATAACTGACTCACATAGCTCGAATAATCTCAAAATGCATATCTCATAATTATGAATAATGGAACACATAGTATAAATCTCATCTTAAGGAACATACTTTACTTTAGAAACTGATTACTTACTCTTATTAATAAGGAAAACTACTTTCTTCTTGGAAAAATTTTACTTTAAGAAGCCACTCTGAAAAATCTTGCTATTAGGGAGGTTCTCATATACTATGTGAGCTACATGGAGTCCAACGTCTTGTCCTCCTAAGAAAGAAACCTCACGTTGGGGAGAGGCATCATATTCTTGCCAGGGAGTATAACCTCAACTTAGTGATCACTATCTCGGCCTCGGGCCCATAAATCTCAATCCTACGGTGGCACGTAGTTCTGGGGTATGAAACCATAGTAACTTACCCAACTCGATGCTAAATACTACTCTTTTTAGTTTGCTATGCTCATCTCATGGAAATCCACTTTAAAATAATCTCGTGGTTTATAAAGAACCCAACTATAAAACCTGTAATCTTATTTAGAAAAGTGGATTTCAAAGCTACTATGACCGTTAAGGTCAAAACTTTCTCAATAATCTCAAAATACTCTAATCATGGGTGTTTATAGCACAAAAGTTCTTAAAATTATAATCTCAAATAGGGTTTAATGACCCATATATCAATCTCACGTTAAGACGTATCAAAATTCATACTCGATATCATAAACATTCATAAATCATATAGAAATCTAGAAATTTTCAGCAATATGATTATAATCACAACATACTCATGTACTTCAATTTCTAAAACATTGAAACCATCACAATCTCAAGAAATACAACATAGGGTATAACCCATACTTTAGTTTCGAAAGAAAATATGTAAAACCATATATCTCTGTAATTAAAATAACTTTTGGGTACAAGGACGAAAGGAGTGTCCTTGTTCAAACCCCACATACCTTAGTTATGAATTGTAGATGAACAAGCTTGCTTGAAACTCTTTTTCGTACTCTTGAGTGAGGGTTCTTGAAGCTTTTGACTTGCGAACCTTGAATCTTAACTCAATTTGTAGAAACTATAGTGGAATTTTAAGGTTCTTGGAGAAAAATTTGGATTTGCTCTTGAGCGTTAATCTTGAGATAAAACCCTATTTCTTGATGCTTTGGATGATTCTGAAGTTCTATGCTTAGTTTTGATACATCTAGGTGTTAAAAGAGGTGGCAAAAAACCAAAAAGCCCTTTTAGAAACCGCTTTAAAATGCTGAATGGGATTTACAACGGCTTATGCGATGGTCCGTCGCTAGATCGATAGTCTGCTGGTCCGACCGTCGCACTTAGACCAGAATAGGGGCTCACTGCCTTAGTAGCGATGGCTTGGGCGACAGTCCGTCGCAAGCTCGATGGTCTGTCGGCCTGATCGTCACACTTGGCCAGTGGATGGGTTTACTGCCTTAGTTGTGACGGCTCGAGCGACAGTCTATCTCAAGCTCGACGGTCCATCAACCTGCCCGTCGCACCTGGGTGGTTCTGACAGCTCTCAGTAAAATGGTCATAATTTCTTACTCTGTTATTGGATTTGGACGAAATTGGTATCGTTGGTAAGCTAATTCAATTTTCCACATGACAAAAAGTCAAAATTAGGAATAATTCTGTTTGATTTAAACACTACTCACTTTAGAAGTCATTCCTTAATCTTATAGGGCTATAATTTAGACTTAAGGAAAGTTCGGGGTATTACAATATCTCGCCTTGGGAACATTCGTCCTCGAATGTCACTAGCTAAGCTAAGAATACATAGAATACTGAGAATGCATAGCTGAATGAATTTCTGAACTAAATCTACCTCATTCTAAACTTTTGAGTACTTCTGAGAATGCATGAACTCATGGAGAAGACAACTATATAGCTAAATACATAGGATTAGAAAGGAACTTGAATTAAGGAAGAGTAATACCTTCGGCTAAATCTGAGTCTGCGGGGAAGAGATGAGGGTACTTGGCTCGCATGTCTGCTTCGGCTTCCCCAGTAGTGCCCTCCACGGACTAGTTCTGCCAGAGAATCTTGACTAAAGAAACTTATTTGTGCCTTAGTCTACGGATCTGATGGTCTAGAATCTCGACTGGAATCTCTTCGTAAGAAAGACTGGTCTAAATATCTGAGCTATCCGAAGGATCTACTACAACAGAATCACCAATGCTCTTCTTAAGCATGAAAACGTGAAAGACAGGATGAACAGTTGATAGATCTGTGGGCAACTCAACTTCATAAGCTACTCTTCCAACACGACTCAGAACTCTATAAGGGCCAACATAACGGGGACTAAGCTTCCCCTTTATACCAAACCTTTTCACCCTTTTCATGGGTGAAATCTTTAGATACACCTAGTCACCCACCTCAAACTCAAGATCTCTTCTCCTTACATCAGCATATGACTTTTGACGACTCTGGGCTGTCTTCAACCTTTCTCTAATCAACTTAACTTTCTCCATAGCCTCAAACACTGCATCAGGCCCAATCATAGCAGCCTCAGCCACTTCAAACCAACCTATTGGTAATCTACACCTTCTACCATACAAAGCCTCAAGTGGTGCTATCTGAATACTAAAGTGATAACTATTGTTATACGCAAACTCAATCGGTGGCAAATGCTCATCCCAACTACCCTTGAAATCAAGAGCACATGCCCTTAACATATCTTCTAGAGTCTGGATGGTCCTCTCAGCCTGGCAATCTATCTGCGGGTGAATGGCGGAACTAAGATGCACTTGGCTACCATTACCCTTTTGAAAAGCTCTCCAAAATTGGGAAGTAAACTGAGTACCCCTATCTGAGATTATAGACAAGGAAACTCCATGCAAACTGACTAACTCCCGGATATACAACCTAGCATAATCCTCAACTATATAAGATGTATGCACTGGAAAGATATGTGTTGACTTAGTCAACCTGTCTACAACAACCTAAATTGAATCATGATGACGACGTGAAAGGGGTAGAACAGTCACGAAATCCATATTAACCTCTTCCCACTTCCAAGTGGGGATACCAAACTCTTGCATCTTACCACCAGGTCTTTGGTGCTTTACCTTAAACTGTTGGCTAGTTACACGCTTCACCACAAACTCTGCTATATCCTTCTTCATGCTACTCCACCAATAGACTTCCCACAAGTCGCGGTATATCTAGGTGGCATCAAGATGAATAGAATACCACGCACCATACGCCTCAACCATAATTCTCTACCTCAAATCACCAATACATAGAACACATAATCTATTCTGACATCTCCATACACCATCTCCCCCATGGGAGAAAACCTCTACCTTTTGGTCCTTAGCTGACTCCTTCAGTTTGACCAAACTAGCATCCATGTCTTGCTTCTCCTTCACTTCTGAAACTAAAGAGGATTCAAAACCATTCTGAACCCAAAAATTCCCCTTAGCTGAACAAGCAACGTAACACCCAGTCTAGCCAAATGATGCACTTCCCAAACTAACTCTTTCTTATCTTTCTGCATATGAGCAACACTGCCGATAGACAATCTACTAAAGGTGTTTGCCACTACGTTAGCCTTGCCTGGATGATACAACACTCTCATATTATAATCTTTTAGCAAATCTAACCATCTCCTCTAACGAAGATTCAACCCCCTCTGAGAAAACACATACTGCAAGCTTTTGTGGTCCATAAACACATCAACATGAACACCATACATATAGTGTCTCTAGATTTTCAAAGGAAAAACCACAGCAGCTAATTCAAGATCATGGGTTAGTAATTCTTTTTATGCGGCTTCAACTGTCTAGAGGCATAGGCTATAACCTTACCTCTCTGCATTAACACATAACTCAAACCAACTCTAGTGGTATCACAATACACCACAAAACCATCCCTACCATCAGGCAATGTCAACACGGGGATTGAAGTGAGTCGAGTCTTCAACTCCTGAAAACTTTTCTCGCAAGAATCTGACCACAGAAACTTAACTTGCTTTTGAGTCATTCTAGACATAGGAGACGCAATAGATGAGAAACCTTCAACAAAACGGCGATAATAGCCAGCTAGACCCAAGAAACTTCTAATATTTGATGGAGAGATAGGTCTAGGCTAATTTCTTATACCATCTGTCTTTTGGGGATTAACTCTAATGCCTTTGACTGAAATAATATGACTGAGAAAGGCTACTGACCTTAGTCAAAATTCACATTTGCTGAATTTGGCAAACAACTGATGATCTTTAAGAGTTTACAAGAAAATTCTAAGATGATCCGCATGGTCATTCTCAGTACGCGAGTACACAAGGATATCATCTATGAACACTATGACAAACATATCAAGATACTGTCTGAACACTCGATTCATGAGGTCCATGAAAGCTTTTGGAGCATTGGTTAGCCCAAAAGACATGACTAGAAATTCACAGTGACCATAGCGGGTTCGGAAGACTGTCTTTGGAATATCACATTCCCTCACTTTAAGCTGATGATAGCTGAATCTAAGGTCTATCTTGGAGAAATAACTTGCACCTTACAATTGATCAAACAGGTCATTAATTCTAGGAAGAGGGTACTTATTCTTGACTGTGACCTTATTAAGCTGACGATAGTCAATGCATATACGTAAAGAACCATCTTTCTTCCACACGAACAGGACGGGTGTGCCCCAAGGAGAAACACTGGGCCTTATGAAACCTTTGTCTAGAAGATCTTTGAGTTGCTCTTTCAACTCCTTAAGCTTTGTAGGTGCCATACAGTATGGAGGAATAAAAATAGGTTATGTATCAGGAAGAAGGTCAATCCCAAATTCTATCTCTCTATCAGGAGGTACCCCTGGGAGATCTTTCGAAAAGACATCAGGAAACTCATTAACTATACTGACTGACTGAATGGTCAAAATCTCAGACTTAGTGTCCTTAAATCTAACTAGATAGTAGCTGCAACCTTTGGATATCAACTTTCTATTTTTGAGATAGGATATAAAGTAACTCTTGGGAGATACTGAACTTCCGAACTACTCGAAGACTGGCTCATCAGTAAACTAAAACTTAACCACATGGGTACGACAGTCTGTAGATGCATAACAAGAGTGAAGCCAATCTATACCCAGAATTATATCAAAATCAACCATCTCCAACTTTATCGAATCAACAAATATGACTCTATGAAGGACAGTGATATGATACTTTTTATACATTTGCTTAGCAACAACTGACTCACCTACTGGAGTAGAAACCAGGAAAGGCTTAGGAATTTTTGCGGGACTCATTTCAAAATTCACAGCAACTAATAGGGTCACATAAAAGAAACTTGACCCAGGGTCCAACAGTACATAAACATCAAAGTGAAAGACACAGAGCATACTAGTAACAACATCGGGAGAATCCTCTTGTTCTTGATGGGATGGTAAGGCATAAAATCTATTCTGGAACTGATCACTAGCCATACTGGATAAAGCACCCTGAGGAGGGGCTGGACGGGCTAAAAGAGCTGGTGTACTGGTAGTCTGAGTCTGAGGTCGAATATCTCTGCTCCCCTGCTTAGCATGCAGGCAGTCTCTAAGTCTATGGCCTATCTTACCACAACCAAAACAACATCTCTAATCGGCTAAGCACTCACTGGGATGGTCCCTACCAAACTTAGTACATGGAGGATAACGAGGTCTGTTACTTACACTGTTCTGGAATCTGGACATAGAAGGCCTATTTCCCTACTCCTACCTGTTTTTGGGCATGGGAGCATTAGCTGATAAAGGCACTGCATAGATGAACGATCTTGAAACTAGGGTTGGTTCCCTCCATGGGATCTAGTCTAGATCTAGCCCTCTTATTTCCCCTTACTCTATCTCTCTCCCATTTCTTAGCTGCCTCAATCTTTTAAGTTTGCATCATCAACCTGGACAGATCCATATCCCTATTAAGTATAGCAGTCCTATACTCTTTCAGCACCAAACCAGAAACACCGATCACGAACTTACTCATACTAGATTGGGTGTCAGCTACCAAGTTAGGAGCATACATGACTAAATGGTTGAACTTGAGGCAGTACTCCTTAACATTAAGGTTGTCAAGTGGGTTGGGCCGGGCCAACCCGAAACCATCCCGTTAAAATTAATCGAGTTGTGGGCCGAGCTGGGTCCGGCTTGGGGTAAAGTGGGTTGGGTTGGTCCGGGATCAACAGTAAAAATTTCAAAAACCACCCTGACCCGGCCCACTTAACCCAACTCGATCAAACCCACCTAAACTCGGTCAAACCTGGTTAAAAATCTGGTAAAAAATTAATACATACACAATACGTTATATACACAATATATACCCACCTATATACATTTTAAATATGTTAAAAAATATATATACACTATATATATAGTATATACTACATTAGAATTTAAAAAATATATACTCAATTATACATATATATGCACCATTCAATATATACGACTATACGTACTACTTTAAATAAAACATATACTATAACATATACATACTACAATATATATAAGTAAATATTTTTTATTTTTTCTTTCCTTGTTTTTTTGTTCTTTTTAGTTTTTCTCAATCCTTACTTTTTTTCTTTACATCTTTCAACATCTACTTTTTAAAAAAAAAAAACTTTTTAAAATTTTTCTCGACCTTTTTCTATTTAATCTTTATTTTTTTATTAACCTTTATTTTTTTTCCTATTCACTCTCAACTTCTACATTTTCTTTGATTTTTGTTTTTCTAATATTTTTCTTCATTTTCTTCTTTTTCTGCAATTTTTATTATTTTTGTTCTTTTCTTCGATTTCTTTCATTCAAGTTACATCTCATGAGCAAGAGTTGACACTATTACATTATAAAGGCAAGACTTACGACTTTCGAATAATAAGCTACATTTCATGGGCAAGAGTTGACACTACTACATTTTATAGGCAAGACTTATGACTTTCAAACAACAAGTTATGTTTCATGGGCAAGAGTCGACACTACCACATTGTATTTTAATTTATGAGATGTTTTATAACTCCTACCTTAAAGAAAAGACTCAGCTCAGGCATATTTTAGTCTTTTTCCTCTCCCTGAACTCCCAACCCATGACTTAAAATCTAAGAGGGGGATTCTTTTCCTCATTCATCACCAATGAACGACTTTCATTTTCCTCCCATCCTCAAGAACACAAAAACATCAAAATCTTCTTCTAATAATTCACCCATCTAAGGTCTCAATCCAAGTTTTCTTCAAGAATTCAAACAATCTTAGGTATGTGGGATATTTATCAATGGGTTCTTTCCATCCATTGAGTCCCAAATATCCCTTATTTTTCAAGTATAATCCTCTTGCCCCTCTTTATGAAATTTCAATGTCAAGTACGAATTTACTAAATTTTCTCTTTATAGTTTTGAATACAATCATGACAATGTATTTTCCCATATGAATTATGTTCTTACATGCATTATAATCTCAGTCACCGATATCCTGTTTAGTTGACAATATATTAATTATAAAATTATAAATTAAACCATGTGAGCATATTATCCTCATAAGTTTAACATCTTCCAATTCTCATAATCATAGATTTCATCTATTGAGTGAAATATACTATGTTTTAGGTCTGAGAATCATAAATTTCCTAATAGTATTTTGATGATGTTATTGTATTTAGTGTTGGTGGATTATGAACACCAAATACCTATATGTTTATGCATGTTTCCAATTTCAAGCAACAAGTTATTCAAATTGTGATTTATCATCATAATTAAATTATCATATTCTTGTTAAAAAATTATCAGTTGTGAGTTCTGTTAACTTTAATCAGTACTAGTGTTACTTCAGTTGGGAGTAGGATTTAGCACCGAGAAAACCTAGGGATGAAGGTTAACCCGGTAGTAGAGGTTTGAGACCTTTAATAGTAGTCTATAAATTCCAAAACTACATAGCCAGAATAGGTTATGAGATGTCACCCGCTAGTAGAGGACTGACACTTTCTGAAGGGTCACTCGGTAGTATAGGACCGATACCTTAGCCTTTTAAGATATTAGCTTAGTGGATTCACACAGCCTGCTAGCACCTGTGGCAATGTAGTATTGACACCCTTTCAACTGAGGTTACAGGTAGGACCCCGATCAAATCATATTGGGGTAGGTTAGTTACATGATAGCTCCTATAGTTTCAGTTCAATATTCAAATTATATTAGTTCAGGTTTGAATGACCAAGTGTTTGGTTTATCAGTTATTTATCTATTCAATTTTATATATTACTTTAGTACAAGCTTTAATTGGTCCTGCATTTATTTTACATATTCATACATTCATTCTCAGTGCTTATGTGTCATTAACTTAGTCTCGTCTCACATACCAGTATATTCCAAGTGCTAACCACATTGTTTTTTGTTCTGTATTGATTTTACAAATAAGTTTAGACGCTTAGTTCCCTTATCGACCCTAGTTAGTTCATTACCACACAACATCAGTTGTGGTTATTTCTCATCCATCAAGGTCAAATTATTTGAATTTATTTTAGTACTTTTTTTTATTTCAGTCGTTCAGAGTTAGTTGGGGGGTTTATCCCATCAACTGCTCATGTTTTAAAGGTTTTCAGATTGTCAGACTTGTTTTCAATTTCATCAGCAGTTCAGACATGTTGGGTATTGTTTCAATAGTACATCTTAGCAAAATTTCTCATTAGCTTATCTTTCACATATGATGTTTCATTATTGCTTTATTTTGTGCTCACAATAAATACTAGATCATAGGTTATCTTTGGTTCACTTGTGGGCTTAAGCACTGTGTTATGACTAGGGAACGTAAGGTTTTATAATTTCCTAGGGTGTCTAAAATCAGCATTGAGTAGAGTATTTTACATGTGTGTGAAGCGTGCCATGCCTATGGGAAAGAGCCTATGAGACATTTTAGGAAAGTTTCCATTATTTCAGTATTTATGTTACATGAAAGAGCGTGACCTCTATTGAATTCCCTTTTCTAACTCGTCCTTCATCTGTTTATATAAATTGCATCCCAAAATAAAATAAGGGAATAAGGAATAGGGGTTATCCCGCACTACCTATTCAGGAAGACCCTCTAAATGAATATGTTTCCCATGTCGAATTTAGTACTGCTTTCACTATATTGTCCCATACTATGGCTGCTCAGACTAACCAAAAGGATATTACCCCATCCAATCCGATAGTGAGCACGGCATAAGCTAGGATCTAAGACTTTACCCGAATAAATCCTCCATTATTTTTTGGATTCAAGTCTGAGGAGGATCCACAAGAGTTTCTAGATTGTGTGAAAAAAATGACAGATATCATGGGTGCTACTACTAGCAAGTGTGCTAACTTAACAACTTACCTCGATTCCTTCGTGCACAAGGAATATGGTTCCCTCGAAATGTGCATCGACTACCATCAGTTGAATAAAGTCACAATCAAGAATAAGTATACTTTCCCTAGAATTAATGACTTGCTCGACCAACTTCAAAGTGCAAGGTATTTCATTAAGATAGACCTCAGATCCGACTATCATCAGCTCAAAGTCAGAGAATATAATATCCAGAAGATAGCCTTCAAAACTTGATATGGTCACTTTGAATTTGTAGTTATATCTTTTGGACTAATGAATGCTCCTGCAATATTTATGGACTTGATGAACATGGTGTTCAAGCAGTACTTAGACATGTTCATCATAGTCTTCAAAGATGATATCCTCATCTATTCTTATATTGAAGGTGATCATACAGACCATTTGAGTATTGTATTGCAGACACTTAAGGATCACCAGTTATTCGCTAAGTTCAAAAAGTATGAATTCTGGTTAAGATCAGTAACTTTCTTTGGTCACATAATTTTCGGTGATGGTATTCGAGTTGATACGCAAAAGACCAAGGTAGTGACAAACTGTCCTAGTCTCATCTCTCCATCTAATATCAGGAGGTTCTTAGGCTTAGCTGGTTAGTATAAATAGTTTGTTTAAGGATTTTTCTCTATTTCTTTCCCAATGTCTCAACTAACCAAAAAAAAGTCAAATTTTAGTGGTCAGATTCTTGTGAGAAGAGTTTTCAGAAGTTAAAGACTCGACTCACTTCTTCTCTAGTATTGACTCTACCAAAGAGATTAGATGGTTTTGTAGTTTATTGTGATGCTTCTAGAGCTGTTCTTGATTATGTGAAAATATAGCGAGGTAAGGTCATAGCCTATGCCTTTAGGCAACTCAAACCCCCACGAATAAAATTACCCAACTCATGATCTTGAATTGGCTATAATTGTCTTTGCCTTATAAATTTGGAGGAATTATATTTATAGGGTTCATATTGATGTGTTTATGGATCATAAGAGTTTAAAGTATGTGTTCACTATAAGGATCTAAATTTTTATCAGAGAATGTGGCTTGAATTTTTGAAAGATTATGATATGAGTGTGCTATATCACCTAAGTAAGGCCAATGTAGTGGTCGATGACCTTAGTAGATTGTCTATGGGAAGTGTTGTGCATGTTGAAGAGGATAAGAATGATTTATTACATGAGGTTCATCAACTTGCTAGATTAGGTGTCTGGTTTATTGATCTGGTCGAAGGTAGTATATGGGCTCATAATGGTTTGGAATCTTCATTGGTGAACAAAGTGAAAGAAAAGAAAGATAGAGATCCTGTACTGGTTAAGTTGAAAGAGGCAGTTTGAGATAAAAAAGTGATATTTCCTTCCAAGGGAGAGATGGTGTGCTTCATTGTTAGGGTAGGTTATGTGTTTCAGGTAGGATGATTTGAGGTAGAGAAAATTGTAGAGTCACATGGTGCACGATATTCTATTCTCCCAGGAGCCACTAAGATGTAATGTGATTTGTGAGAAGTTTATTGGTGGAATGGTATGAAGAATGATATTGCAAAATTTATGGCTAAGTGTTCAAATTTTTAGCAGGTTAAGGTTGAGCACCAAAGGCCTAGTAGCACACTCCAGGAGTTCATCATCCCCACTCGGAAGTGTGAGGTAGTGAACATGGATTTTGCTATGGGGTCACCTCGTATGCATCGTTAGCATGAATCAATTTGGGTCATTGTAGATAGAATGACCAAGTCAGCCCATTTCTTTCTAGTTCATACTCCGTATTCAGCCGAGGATAATGTTAGACTCTATCTCAGGGAGTTGGCAAAGTTTTATGGAGTTCTGATGACCATTATTTCACATAGAGGTACTCATTTTACTTCCCATTTTTGGAAGGCTTTCCAAAAGGTTCTTGGTAGACAAATTTATCTCAGTGCTACATTTCATCCCCAGACAGATAGTCATGCAAAAAGGACCATTAAGACCTTAGAGAATATTGAGTTCTTGTGTTATTGATTTCAAGGGTAGTTCAGATGTCCACTTACCTTGATTGAGTTTGCTTACAACAATAGCTATCACTCCAGCATTCAGATGGCTCAGTTTGACGATCTCTATAGTAGGAGGTATAGATCTCCTATTAGTTGTTTGAGGTTAGTGATGATCCCTTTGAAGGGCTAGATTCAGTGTATGAGGGAATGGAGAAATTTTAGTTGATTCGAGAAAGGCTGAAGACAGCCCAAAACCAATAGAAATCCTATGTTGATGTCAGGAGAAGAGATCTTTTATTTGATATTGGTGAGTTGGTTTATTTTAAAATTTTACCCATGAAAGAGATGAAGAGTTTTGGTAAGAAAGCAAAGCTTATTCCTTGCTATGTTGGCCCATATAGGATTTTGAGCCATTTTGGGAAGGTGGCTTATGAGTTGGAGTTTCCAAAAGAATTGACATCAGTGTATCCGATGTTCATATCTCTTTTCTAAGGAAATGCATTGGTGACCTAGCTTCTATCATCCTTTTAGAGAGTGTGGGCATGAAATATAGCCTTCCCTATAAAGAAGTCCCAGTTGAAATCATTGACCATTATATTTATAGGATGTGAAATAAAGAAGTTGCCTTGGTAAAAAATTTATAGAGGAATCAATTCATTAAGAGAGCTACTTGGGAAGCGGAAGCTGGTATGTGGGCCAAGTATCCCCATCTTTACTCTATGAGTTTAGATTCATCTTGAGGTAATGGTTTTCCTTAAATTAATTCTCTCATTTTCTATCTCAGCTATCCAACCATCCTCATGTTCTAGCATACATTCATAAAGTCAGCTAAGTTTATGCATCATGTTTTAGATTTAGTTATTTAATCATGATTTCTCACATAAGTATTCAGTACATAATCTCAGTCTTCCTGGTATCTCAGCTCAGACAGTTTTATTTGGGGATGAATGATCCCAAGAGGGAGATATTATAATACCCTACAAGGTCCTAGATAAGCTTCCAGTTATTCATCAAATGTTTAAAGGTCCAAAAATAATTATTTCACACTAAGTACAATTGTCATGGACATTTTAACACCCCAAGATTTTGAAAATTTTTATTTGGTCCTTTCCAAGTTTGAAATATTGATTTATTAGTTGAAATATGTTTAGGAATGTTAAAAAGGTCATTCGAGAGAGTTTTGGATTTTTCAGAAAAGGTTCAGAGTTATTTTGGACCACGGAGGCAATAAGCCTCCATGATTTTAGCATGTCATAGAGGATAGTCTCTGTGATACACAATATGTCATGGAGGTTAGTCTCTATGATACACAGCGTGTCAAGGAGTTTAGCCTCTGCAATAGGTAGAGTGTCTCGGTGGCTGACCTCTATGATAGCCACTATGCCATGCTGCAGTGTCAAATTGTGCAACGTTCGTTAAAGGGTGAGGGAGGGTGACAAGTATTTTGGTCATTTCTCTCTCCCTAAATACCTAATCCACAGCTTAAAACCCAAGAGGGGCACTATTAGCACCATTTATCACCAGTTAATGACATTCATTCTCCTCGCATTCTCAAGAACACAAAAAATCCAAAGCTATTTCCAAGAATTCACCCATCTAAGGTCTCAATTCCAAGTTTTCTTTGAGAATTCAAGCAAACTCAGGTATGTGGGATATTCATCACCCATTGATCCCAAAAATCCCTTATTTTTCAAGTATAAACCCTCTTCCCTCTCTTTATAAAATTTCATTGTCAAGTATGACTTTACTAAATTTTCTCTTAATAGTTTTGAGTACAACACATGATAATGTGTTTTTCCATGTGAATTATGTTCTTACATGTTTTATAATCTCAGTACCCCCTATCTCTTTCTGTTGACACCATGTTAATTATAAATATATGAATTAAATAATGTGAGCATGTTATCCTCATAAGTTTAACATCTTCCCATACTCATAATCATGGAGTTCATCAGTTTAGTAAAATATACTAAGTTTTGAGTCTACGAATAATAATATTCAGATTATCATATTCTTGTTGATAAATTATCAATTGTGAGTTCTGTTAACTTTAATCGGTACCAGTGTCAATTTGGTTGGGAGCAGGATTTAACATAGGGCAAACCTAGGGATAAAGGCACACCCTCCAGTAGAGGGCTGAGCCCTTTAGTAGCAGTCCCTATGTTCCAGAACTACGTAGCCACTGTAGGTTATGAGATGTCACCCACTAGTAGACGACTGACACTCTTTTAGGGGTCAGCTACCTATAGAGGACTAACACCGTAGTCCTTTAAGACATCAGTTTAGTTGATCCACACAGTCAGCATTAGTACCTGTGGTAAGGTACTGACACCCTTCCAACTGAGTTACAAGTTGGACCACGATCACCTCAGATTGGGGCATCTCGATTTCATGATAATTCCTACAGTTTTATTTCTGTATTCATACTATATCAGTTTAGGTTTGCATGGTCCTATATTTGTTTTACAAGTTCATGCATACATGTTTAGTGCTTATATGTAATTCAGTTAGTCCCATCTCACATACCAGTACATTCCAAGTACTGATCGCATACTCTCATTTGCACTATATTGATTTCACAATATAGGTTCAAACGCTCAGTTCCCCTATCGTCCTTAGTCAATTCAATGCCACTCTATAGCAGTTATGGTGAGTCCTCATCCATTGAGGATCAATTATTTGAAGTAATTTTTAGTACTTCTTTTATTTTAGTCAGTAGGAGTTAGTTGGGGGTTTGTCCCATCAACTCCTCATGTTTTAGAAGATTTCATAGAGTCAGACTTGTTTTCAATTTTATTAGCAGTTCAGGCATGTTTGGTATTGTTTCAGTATTATATCTTAAGAGAATTTCTCATTAGTTTAGATTTCGTACATGATATTTTATTATTACTTCATATAGTTCTTACAGCAAATACTAGATCATGGGTTAGCTTGGGGTCACTAGTGGCCTTAAGCACTGTGTTATGATTAGGGGTAGTCTCGGGTTGTGACATTCAACATCCCTACAGACTCCACAACAAAACTCTCTCAAAACTCATCACTTGCACACACACAAGAACACTGAAAGCTAGGCTTGTCATCAAATTTCTTCATATTTCTACTTCCATCACTTGTAACTAAGGTACAATTCTTGGCTCCTACTGGTTATGACTATATTATTTTTAGAAGTCTTGAGTTGATACTTAGAATGAAATTGATAATAGAGTAAAATTCTTGAATTATGATAGGTAGGAGCATATAAAAGTTAAAATGTGAAATTGTTGCATTATTCTTCAATGAAACCTGTAATCAATCCATAAATGGAAGTAGTAGCTGAATAATTTGATGAAAATCCATAATTTTAGTGCAATGTCTATGATCATGAGCTTGAAATATGTTCTTTTGCATGAAATTGTTCTTAAATTAAAAAATACAAGATGCGGGGGTGAAATTTTTTGAAATATTTGAAGAACTCTCTACAGAGTACCTATGAAGGTACTTATAAGCTGAAAGTGCCATTGTAGGTGTCATTTTTCAGACCTGAAGCCTTGAAATTTTTAGGGCTTTACCTAACACTTATGAGGGCATCTACGACCCCCATAAGTGGAACAAATAGCCATTTGATGGGATCGTAGGAACCCTACCCTGAGTATTCTATTTTTTTTTTCAAAATTATTTATTCCCATATTCTATTACAAACACTAATATCAACTCTTTTAGGTACCATGGCACCTTAGCAAACCCAGAAGAAAGGAGTGCAGTGGCTTAGTTGAGGAGTACATGATTGTCCCAGATAGAGCATCGACTCCATAGACTGGGGGATGCCCCTAGAGATAGATTGAGGTTGCAGCAGCTATTACTACAGCTACATTGGGTATCCAGGGCACCCAGCTGCCCCAACATAGACACAGTCAGGCACTAAGCCCACACTAACATAGATAGAGGCCAAGACAGCCACACTTAAACCCATTCCTAGGTTGAGGATGACACCACACTCCTCAGTTTGAGAAGGGAGAGAGGGCTTGTGAGAATGAGGATGAGTCTTAATTGGGATTTCGAGATAAGGTTGAGTTTGGATCCATCCTTGGGTTGGTATAAAAGGAGGACGCTCACGACTCCCAATTTAATGAGGGGTGAGATGATATGTCTGTTTTGACTATTGAGTAGGAATCAGTGGCACCCCAATCTGACAAGGGTGAAACTCAATTTGCAACAAATTTTATCATCCTTTATATATGACACACAACCACCTACATAGGATGCTCAAACTCTTATTCCACCACTGGTTGATCCTACTTCTAACTCTACGCATGGCTTGATTGTGCCTATAGCTAAGATAAACTCAAGATGGTATGTAGAGAGGATGCATCAAATATATGAGAGAGATATCCTTATTATGGAGCATAGTCAGCCCAAGCAAAGTGTAGCAGCTGAGAGAATGATTTACTTAATTGGGCTAGTAGGGGCACCAAACCTACAAGCATCTTTTGATCGGTACAGGTTAGGGTGGATGACTCGACCCTAGGGACCGTAAAACTCAGCTCTGGTCTAGGAGTTTTATGCTTTCTACATTTCCATACTTTATAGGATTACTCCATGGGAGGGTAGAGGAGTTGAGCAATCACAGTTGGAGCATATTCTTGTCTGAGGGATCATATTGGATATTTTTTAGAAGGACATCAACCCAGTACTATTTTAGTAGGAGTGTGTGGCACCAAATTCTACTATAAAGTTTGATTTTAGATAAGATTTGCATGAGATAGATTCACTATAAGAGATTTATACTTTTAATAGTAGAGACTTGATTTTACGAGGTGGATAGACCATCATATTTTATATTTGAGTGACTATACTCCCTAGATATAGGGTAAGGGGGAGATTAATAAGGCAACACTATGTTTTACAACAAAATTTTGGTGGACTATGGTATGATTCAAGTTGAGTTCGATTGTAGCGAACAATGTTCTTCCATGGAATAGAGCCATAAAGGTTTCTAGTTTTCTCATGGGATATGGGATTGATTTTGCAATGCTGATCTGGATAGAGATGCATAAATATACTTTTGGTGAGACCACTACTCTTCCATTCCCTCACCTTATCCAGTAACTTTGTTATGTGGCAGGTATATTGGATATTCCTGATGTTGATAGGAGAATTGAAGTGACAAGCATTATTGATATTATTTTAATCAAGGATTTGACTAACTCGATCTTTGCACATAGATCTCATCCAGCTCTGACTGTTATTTTGCTCCATTTAGAGTGATTTCCAGTTTTGATTAAGAATGTTGATAGGCCAAACATTGGTGATGATATTGAGATAGTTGAGCAAAGACCTTAGCCCGAGATTGCTACTGAGGGGAAGGGGTCCCCAACTACAACTACTTCATCCCTGGCTTCTACATCTGAGTTGGTTGGGGAATCTACTATACCCTCTCACCCCACTACCACTCACTGGCATTATTGGGGGTACCATGATTATTTTTACAGAGATTGTTTGAGAGGCAAGATAAGATGACTAACCACCATACTGAGACTAAGACTCAACTTTTCACTTTATATAGACAAATTTGGCCTTGGGTCTGGACAACTTTAGATAGTGATAAATCTCTAATATGGGTAGAGATGAGAACTGAGATAATAGAGTTTAATAAGGAATTGCATGCTCGGATTGATGATTTTAATGGCCGGGTGTCTGCATGATTTAGCAATTTATAGGATAAAAATCTATTCGGGATTTGGGAGAAGATGGCCACGTTACATATGGAGCTAC
This sequence comes from Capsicum annuum, assembly GCF_002878395.1. Taxonomy (NCBI): domain Eukaryota; kingdom Viridiplantae; phylum Streptophyta; class Magnoliopsida; order Solanales; family Solanaceae; genus Capsicum; species Capsicum annuum. The sequence continues at coordinate 190,338,915 of NC_061122.1, forward strand.
ACCCTCTAGATGAGTTTTAAGTTCCGATCATTTCCCTAATTATCCCCTTATTTACATAGCCATTGCCTCCACATCAACCTTTACGGTTTGAATTTATTATTGAGAAGGAGCCTATCCCAATTGTAGGGATAAAGAGGAGCAGGAAAGACAAGCTTCCGAACCCCAGTTTGCCATTTGATCAGTCGTAAAAAGGTCTATCCTTGAGTCTACATGGTTTGCTAAGTGTATGATCAGAGACATTATGAGATTGTAGTAGCACATCTTCTAGTCGAGCCCCACCACCTTGTCCAATTAAGGTACCTCCTGCCCCAGAAGGGGGTAAGTCTAGGATAGACGCATAAAGCATCCAACGTAAGTCTATATTCCCTTGATTTATATTACAGTTATGAATTGTGGATATTGCATTATTTTTTAGTTAGGGGTGGGGGTGCACCACAGCCAAGGGTTTTTCTTGCAATGCTTTTTTTTTCGTCAGCTACAGTATCTTAGTAGAATCGACATGTTTATGTTGTATTATATTTTTTTTTGTGTTGTTTTATTTTTCTTATGTTTATCCAAGAGAAAAATAAGTAACCTAAAGGTACTTAATGTATTTTGATTTTTTTTAAATATTTTGAGGAAAAAGATACACCTCCAAAAAAATTATTTTAAACTGTGTGATGTCTTCATATTTGTAACCCCTGTGAATCTTGTTATGGAATTAGGACTTAGGGACATAATAATCATAGATCGCAATTGCATGAACCAGATATGTAGTAGTTGATAACATAACCTTGTACTATATGTGTGTGAGATCGCTAACCTAGTTTTTTTGGTGCATTTAATCCAGAACTTGCTCGATTAGTCTTTCCTAGGTTGTAGGATAGTTGGTTAGGAAAGGATCTTAGGTCATTTTTTATTTTTTCCACTCATAGCCTAAATGATCATCCAAATGAGAATAAATTTTCCTTGATCCCTGTTTTGAGACTACATGGACTATTTTGTTTTTTCACCTTTTACCTTAGTGGTTTAGTTACAATGAACTTGTTTTGTTCCTAGTCACTTCTTGGACATTGCGCACCTCAACTCTGTCAAATCTCTTGAGTTAAGGGTGGCTATAAGGGTGTGTAGTTAAATTTTGGGTGTGAAGAAAGGTTTAAAAATAGAAAAAAAAGTAGGGTTGGGTGTGGTAAAAAGAAAAAATGGCAAAAGAAGAAAAAAAGAAACAAAAAGTGAAAAATAAAAAGAAAAAAATAGAATAAAAAAAAAAACCGCACCTAACCTGAATAAGTAATAAAAGAGAAAATGGAGAAATAGGGGAGAAGTAAAAGAAAAGTTAGTTGAGAAGGGACCCTAAAATATAATTCTAGTGTCAAGGAGTGTTAGTCACTAAAGTCCTAAATGTACCATACCATCCCCCTAAGCCTACATTACAATCCGAATAAAGTCCTATAATAATGCTAGTTTGACTATTCAAAAACTAAGGTAAAGAAAATGCGGGCAAGCCTATGGTATTCTATGCATATTCTTTGTAAAAAAAATTTGTGAGTGTGAGCGTTTTAGTGTTGTCCCGCATTAACATGCATAATTATATTGTAAGAGTGGGACTTCCTTTTTGTGAGGGTACATTAGTTGTATTGCTAGCTGCTTGTCTATTCAAGTAGTGTAACTTGTACATATGCTTGATTTTTTGTTGCTAATGTGATTCCACAGCTTGATTTCTTTGTGTTTTATTGTTGATCTATATTGATCCACACAGTTGGTTTTGAAAAGTAAAAAATAAGAGTGGGTGATGTGTTTTGAGCTGAAATTGAGTCGACTGTAGTAGGTACCTTAGGTTTTTCTTTATTTAGAATCATCATGTTGTTTTTCTTATTTTTGGCCTGAGTACATGCAAATGTTCTAGGTAGAGGGTGTTGATGTGCCATGACCTCGTGGAACTTTTTATGCTTAAAACCAAAAAATATGCAAGTATTTAAGTCCATTTTTGTAGATATTACATGTTTTATGTCTATGTTTCAAGAAACTACATTTTGGAGCTTAAAAGAAGAAAAAAGAGTTGAAGGCTACAGGAAACCCCAACTGTTAGCCAACCTAAGTGGCGTAGGTACTACCTACGTCCACCGTAAGTGGCCTCGTGGGTCTCAGAGATGGCAAGTTCAAAGAAGCTACAAATTGAAGTTTGGTATGAAATTTACTAGGGTTTAGTTATGCCACATAAGTGCCACTTACATCCATCGTAATTGGCCACCAAGTATCAGAAGAGAAATATCTAAGAACTTGAAATTTGAAGCTTGTATCTGATAGTTACAACAAAGCTACCTACAACTTTAAGTAGCACTTACGCCTCGTGAGTGCCTTCATAAATGGATACTTAGATGCATTTTGAATATTTAAGAGTTTAGGCCACTTACGACCCCACTTATGGGACCTATAAGTACTAGTTACGACTTGTACATTGGCCTGTAAGTGTCCAACAATCGAGTTTTTCCTGTTTGTAAGTGGCCACCAATACTTTTTTGATGTTCTATACTAGTTTACTCACTTTATACATTCACAAACATATATTGGTTTCAAGATTTTCTTTTTGATCTTCGAATCCATTGTTCTTGGTTTTACATTTGATTATTAATTTGATATTATTGGTTCTGTTCTTAAATTGTTTTTAGATTCATCTTATGCTTTCTTTATTGATTCCATGGATATTCTCACAAGCATGAGTGGATAAACCACCTAGCTAGGTTCTGGGAACCTGGCAGAATAATAAAGTAGTGGAAGTTCAGCGTTATTCTTGACTAATATTATTGCATGTATTATGATCATCTCCGATTTAATTGTTTTCTTAGCAGTGGCCAATGTTGAGAACCTACCTGTGTTCACCACTTACTTTAAAAGAGAGGTATAAAGTAGGATAACAAAATCACGACAATAATTTGAGGCTTCCTATCCTCATCTAATTAACGTAGCACTCAAAAGGTAATGGTTAATCTAGGTTTTGAGGCTTCCTACCCTCATCTAATTAACTTAACACTCAAAAGGTAATGGTTAATCTAAGATCTAGTATAAGGGTTAGTAAGGCGACACTCTAAGACTCGAAAGGTAAAGGGTGAAATTCACTAAAATCATTCACAAGAAGATTAGTGATATATTTCTTATCAGATTATACATGCAAGATATTGGGATAGTTCAACAGTGCACAATAATTCGACTGAGCTAGGAAGTCGTGGGGAACACAGTCCTAGTACTTATCTTAGATTGATTTCAACCAAAGAAACCAAGACTTGTGACTTTTGATATTGTTCTCACTAAAACCTCTGATTTACTTTTCCTGTATTTTTCTAGCTACTTCAACATATTCGAGAGAGATATTTGACCTAATCCCTATGGGTTCGACCCCAACCTTTGGTAGGTTACTGTATTTGACATCAACCCTATTATAATTCTTGGAGGTGTAGTTTTAAGCTATATCAGTCTGTAGGAATGGCTTCACCTTGTTGAACTTAAGAGAGGATATATAAGTGCCGCTTCTTTCCTTAGTTGATGTAAGTGCCGCTTAGGTTTTGGATCTGGTTCAACCAAATCTCTTTCCCTTACCAGCTTACTTGATATTTGGTCCTATACCTGTATGTTCAATAGCTAAGTCCAAGTCGCCAACACTTATCAAACAAAATAGCAACACTAAAAATTAGAAAGTTTCCAATTTTCAAGTCTCCGGCAACGGTGCTAAGAACTTGTTAGATCCTACCGCACACACATGGGTATGTGGCCATGACAGTAATATAGTGGCCCTTTCGAGTCGAATATTAATTCTACAGGAACTTAGCATTTAACAAGCAATCTAATTCTAGAGTTAATAATAAGATTAAATAAGTCCGAGTGTAGTCAATTATGAGTTTGAGTTTCATAATTATAACTATGTACAAAAAATAAAAATGGTATGAAATTTTAATTGTAACTAATATACGAAGACCTTCCAGGGTTTAGGTATCTACATCACATTCATGCATAGCTATGGTTTCTAGTTGGTGTTGGTGTTTATCATGATTGATGATCTGCAGGGTTGATATTATAACTTAGGAATAGTCATCCTCTAAGTCATCTACAAAAATTAATCTCATACCTATATTATTGAGTGGATACGTGAGTCTTAATTTGGATGCATTAAGCTATCTTCTTGTTTCATTAACCAAATTGGGAATTTAGGTATATCTCTATCCTAATCGTAAATCATCTTTTAATAATTAGTATCTAACAATTAAACACATTATCCACACTCCTTACATTCTTCATTCTCTCTCTCTACTCCCATGATCAATTCATTTTGAGACTACAATTTATCCTAAAGTTCATGATGCTTTAGAAAAGAAAAATAAGAACAAAAGAATAATCACCTGCTTGATAAATATATAAACCAACAATTAAACTACTATTAAACAATCATGTTTGTAATGAGGGTGTTTATTCACTTATAGTCTTACAAATAATCGCCATAGATGAGTTGATAAAGTAAAACGACAACAAATAAAGTTAAAGAACAAAGAACCCTAGTTTCAGCCTTTTCAGCCCCTTGATGTCTTGCGTCCTATCCAATTCATGTATTGATCAAATATATGGTGAAATTATGACTAATTACTTATTTTATAGGATTTTAGGTCGTCCATGGTGTCCGGCGCTAAATATATGCATCGACAACATCACCCATCACTTAAAAGACTTATAAATCAATTTTTGGATGCCTTGGGAGTTGCCTCGCGCTGTGAGGCCTAACTCCTATTTTTTTGGGGGCGGGGGTGAAAATACCACCCAAATAAAGTTTAAGGCAGTGATAACTCTGCCTAGGGTTCGTGGCACACAACCCATAGCTTGCCTTGAGGGTTGCGGTGCAAGGCACTATCAACAAGGTGGGAATTCGCTATGTTTTAGCTCCTACCTTCTTGTACGTTGGATCCTTGTTCCAACTTATTATGACTTGTTTGTAGGTTTCAATTATCTTCCAAAAAAACTCCAATAGTATCCTACAATATCAAATGACAAGCATTAGTTCATACAATACAATAGAGTTCATTGAAGTACAATAGAACATGCATAGCTCAACCTAGCATCACTACTTTTCTCGTCTAAACTTTATTTTATCATTTTAATTCTTAACTTGTTTCAAAATTAACTTACACACTCTAAACATGTCAATTAACACATATATACATAATTATGCCATTGATACCTCATTAAACACATCAAGAAGTCCTCAAAACCAAGTTAAACGTGCATAGATAATAACACTTAGGAATATAAATACTCCTAAGAGCATATAAATAAACTGTATAAGGGTTGGTTGATGTTGTTTCCTGAAATAAACAATATCTTTTCATGTGTAGGGGCATATTTTTAACCTAATCAATAGTTGTTTGGATGAATCACACGTGATAGTTATGAAATCTCTGAGCAGAAAACAATCCATCACTTTATCATTCTTTCCAGAATAGGATTTTCCTTGGTATCATTTGGATAAACTAAGATCCTTTCACGTACGAGAGTCATTTATGGTAATAGGAGATTCTCGAGTAGAAATAAAAATACCGCAAATTTATTAGACAATGCAGTCGATGAATAAAAAATGGCAATTTCATTCTAGAAATGGGGTAGAGATAAATATGAATATGCCTTTTTCTTATTAATTTATACCAAAATATGGTGGCGTTCTTATTGACAATAACAGAAACATCTAACAGTTTAAGGAATGAACAAATGAATATTTACCTTATGTTACCCATAATGATCTTGCATGAATCAAAATACAAAAATAAAATGCCAAAATAAATGTTGTGCTTACTTCTTTTGGGAGATATTTCATCTAACTGAAATGTTTTGTATTGTTCGGAATTCATTAAGTTTTCTTCATATGGGATAATCTTATGGAAAGTTTGGAACAAAACAATGATATTGTCTCTTCATTTTTTTCACTTGCGCGACTTTGGAAGTTATTCTCATCAATTACACCTTTTTTAGATAATTTTTTTGAGATAATTATTCTCAACGAGTATCCTTTTTCTTAATAATTTTCTCTCTTTTCAGTCCAAGATGAATCCTCTCCGGTCTCCGTGTCTGCTCAATCAAGGAATGTACAAAAATTATTTTGAGACGTGCACAGGATGATAACCTAATTGATTATTCATTCAAAAAGATATACTATCTTCCGAAATTAGTCGTTCCTCTGTCTTATTCCTTTGAATGTACTATTGAGTCAGTCTTTTACGTCTTTTACTTGTTTAATTGTCTGGTGTTCATAAAAGTTGTAACAAATATTTAATGATCTTTGTACTATAAAAATACTGCTATATATTTTGCTAGTTCTTCTTGGTTATATTTTGCATTATATCTATTTTTATGCCATTGCAGCTTCTCCAATTTCTTATAATAGCTACTGTTGAATATGCGATATAGGTTGGTGCCATTGCAGACTTAAAGGTGTGTGTTCAACTAGCTCGAGGTATCGAAGTGAGAATGGTAGCTAGAAGATTTGTGTTTTAATGGGTCCAAAATAGCTAGACTTGAAGCCATGCTGAAATAGATGCTACAACTTGAAAGGATATCTAACCCAGAACAAAGTGAAGACATTAACTGGTCATAAAAAGGGCAGCCGTGCACTAAAGTTGTCACGATCCGAGACTACCCCTGGTAGTAACACGGTGCTTGGAACCACAAGTGATCCCAAGCTAACCCATGTACTGGCATGATACTTAAGCAACTGACTATATATATATATATATATATATACACGCTAAATAAGTGAGCGGAAGCATAATCGACATGAGGTAAGTTGTTTAAATATATAATTGATCAAAGTTTACAACACTACAATATAAGGAGAGGAACTTAAATTACAAATAATGACTTTGACTGACCATTTATGAAGCCTCTACTATACTGACTATAGGTAGCTGGTACATGACTCCAACTATCCCAAACCAATACAAAAGAATAACGAAAATAAAATACAAGAACTACAATTGACTTGAGTCCTCGAAATAAGAGAACCCATCACCTGCTGGCTGAATGCTGAGAACTGTCTGACCTACTGTGTGGGCTACATCTGGTACCTATATTATGAAGGAATGTAGCCAGAAACACATATATGTGGTCAGTACTTTGGAATGTATTGAGTATGTGAGACACACACTAAATCATGGAAATACATAATGTATGCTTTAAAACTGAGGTCATAAGCTATTTGCTGAAATATGCCTTTAAATCATGGCTGGATGTAAAAGCTGGAAGATTTATTAAAATTTCTATATCATGAGCTAAAAGTAATTTTGTAAGCTGGAAAGCGGTAGAAACATGAGTACCATATGCAAATCTCAAGTTAAAGATGAATAGGCTGTAAAACCGTATTGACGACCATGTATGAATACTAAGCATGAGTGCATGAATATATATAACACATACAGGACTAAGTAAAACATATGATGAAATAATCTATAAAATTAAATAACTGATATTCTCATAAACTGAACACTTGGTCATGCAAACCTGAGTTGATGTTGTTCGAATACTAAACTGAGACTGTGGGATCTAACATTTAACCAACATGGCCCAATCTAAGATAATTGGGATCCAACCTGTAACCCCAATTTGAAAGGTGTTGATACCTTTCCATGGGTACTAAAACTGACGGTGTGGATCTACAAAGTTGATGTCTTGAAGGACCGGATGTCAAGCCTAAACTGATGGGTGAACCCTGAGAGGGTGTCAAGACTAAAATAATGGGTGACCCCTCATAACCAAGCTGGCTACGTAGTTCTGGAACTTAGGAATTGCTACTAATAATGTTGCCTAACTAATGAGGGAGCCATCATCCCTACATTAACTCGGTGCTAAGTTCTACTCCCAACTGAACTGACACAAAAGCATAAACTAGTCCATGCACTGATAACTGATATGGTCAAATATGGTATACTGAAATAACACTGCATACATAATTAGAAGTAATCATGAACATGTTAACTGATGTATTTAGCATGATATAATACTGCTGAGTTCTCATTCTGAAAAATATTATAAATTTCATGGTACAAACATTGTATGAATAACTTAAAATCTTGAAAACTGTAGGATGCATGATCATCTAGGTGTAAGGTATTCATAACCTACCAGCATTGAAAAGTACAATTAAATATGATAATTTCAAAGTAATGACACAATAAGAAATTTCATGAGTTAAACTCTAGAATACAACAATTTCATCAATGTAACGAATTAGCATAATTAAAGTACGGAAGAATACTTGAAATTATGATGAAACACTATTTCATGGTAGAATATAGGAATTACATGGAGGAAATTATGGATTTTACACTTTTTCATAGAACCCTAAATCACAATAGAATTAAACTATAGAATTGGGGAAAACTTTGGGACTTAATGGGTTAAAGGAACCCATTGATGAATATCCCACATATCTGATTTTCATGACTGCTTAAAAGAGGAACTTGTATTTGGAGGATTGGGAGGTGAATTCTTTGAAGAAACCCTTGCTTGGTGTTCTTGATAGTTTTGGGTGGAAAAGGGGTCATGTAATTGATGTATTTGAGGTTATGGAATGATAAAATCACGTTTACATCATTCATAGGATAAACTAGGACGTAAATGACTTGTTTACCCTAAAAAAACTGTAGAGAATGTGGGTTTTAGCATTTCTGAACAAGGTCCTTGCTACGCTGAAAGTCACAAAGAACAAGGTCCATGCCATACTAAAATTATGTAACCTCACTGGTTCCTCCCAAAAATGCTCATAACTTTTCGCTCGGGTATCGGCCTAAGGAGAAATCAAAAGTAATGGAAAGAGGACGTATTTAACTATAATTTGTTGGTTCTTGAGCTATAAAATTTCATGTATTTCAGAAGTTATACACATTCAAACTTGAACCTTGTAGGATCGATTACCAAAATTTTGTCGAATCAAAAACTCTTAACTCTTAGTGTTTTCTATGAACATTCTTCACCTTCAAAACACTTTACATACTAGGTAAATGATCATGACACATATATTCATATAAAAATCACGAGATCAGAGTTTATACACATAGGAACGATGGTTTGAATTCAATCTCAAAAATATGAGGTGTTACATTATCTCCCCCTTGAAATCATTCGTCCTCGAATGATGGGTAGGAACTTATTGAAGCTTTAGTAGTATGGAATAAAGTATGTAACTTCCCATTAGAAACTCTCCATCATTAAAAAACGAATAGGAATCAAAAGAAAAGGGCTTCATGGAATCACCAAGTACATTATGTAAGCACGAATCATTAGGTAATGAGACTAAGGTCGTACATGGGGTAAAATATCCAACGCCCCTCACCCTATGCGAGAAAATCAAAATGGAACAAAATATTACACCTCAGCGTGGTACGTTGCCTATCGCGGAGGCTAACCTCCATGTCATACTGCTTATCATAGAGAGTAGGCTCTAGACACAACATTATCACGGAGGCTCATTGCCTCGGAATCCAAAAATAGCTCCAAACCTCATCCAAAAATTTTGAACCTCTTTTGAGACACCTTATTAACATACCTGAAAACATTTTGAGTCAAAATCAATGATTCAAACACGGTAAGGCCAAAAATAAAATGCTTGAAATTTTGCGGATGTTACAAAACATATGACAGATAGTTGAAAACTTATTTAGAAGCTTATGGGTTACTAAAATTTCTGAGTTAGAATACTAGGAAAACTGAGATCATGCACTTAACAATTATGAACTAAATCATTAGTAACTATATGAGTGACAGACATGATGCATAGACTGAACTAAATTCGTAATTTGCATGGATATTAATAAATTACCTTATGGAATAGCTATACTTATGAAACTTTAGATAGTATGAATAGATAGAAAGATAGAAAACTATAGCATCTTATCTGTCTTATTGCTAAAATGAATTGATTGCTATACAAACTGACTCATACTAAAAGTTTATACTCCACTAAAGTATTTCTTCAAAACTCTTTCTAAGAAGTTCTAATAAAATTTGGGAGCAAAGAATTTTGGGCACGATCTGAATAGGATATTTGAATAAGGAATCGTGACATGGCTACAACTCTATATTATGGAATATAGGCCTATAAAACATAATCTAGGATAGAATTACTATGCCTTAGGCAATGCAACTGTTAACTTTCAAGCTTAACCCTACTTCTCAAATACTCCCTCAACTATATTTTTCCTCTGAAATTCTTACCTTCATTTGACGCCACTTATAATCTTCACATGAGCATTGATAACTCTATCTACACAATCTAAGATGAAGTAAATTCTCTCACCATGTTCAAGCCTACTCAAAGTCACAAGGTACTCCACATAACACTATAATACTAGTATAAACCATAGATCATAACTCTCATCTGAAAAATAATACTTTTACTACTTCAACAACTAACTTCAACCTCTTACTAAGAATTCACTAATGCATAATACAGTTACCTACATATATACCAACATGACCTTTCAGCCTATCATTATAACCGCATATAGATTTTTAGGCAACTAGTCCACCTAGGAATTTTCCCATATTCTCTGATAGCTCTATCAATAACAACTTTCATGCACTATCCCCAAGAAGAAACACCTAGAATTTTTAACTAACTATGACATAGACCAAAAGCTTTACCTTAATCTTCCTTCACACTTATAGGCTTATATAAAAAAAAGCATAAATAATCTTTTCCTAATATTGAACATTTAGCCTTTCCTATCTAAGACATTGTTTATCCTTTTTCATCACGACTATCTTTACATAATAAGAGATCATTTAAAGGTTAGAACATGAGGACCTAAAGCATGAAAGAATACTATACATAAATATTTTCTCATTATTTGCCTAATATCTCATTATTTGCTCATTTATCTCAAGAAAGAAATCATTCTCTCTCAATTAGAAAACCCTAGCTCTAAGAAATCAAGAACAAAACTCAAGAAACTCATTAAGAACTCAAAGAACTTATCAATTAAGGTATGTTAGGTGTTCATCTATGGGTTCCTTTCACCCATAGAGTCCACGAATCCATTTTTAAAATTACAAAATTGTTTATTCATGAATTACATGCTTGAAATTGAATTAAATTCATGTTCATGTTATTGTTGGGTCTCATTCCATGGTTAAACTACAAGCTTTTATGAAATTAATCATCATATGTATTGAATTGCATGATCGTTATGATGAACCCTTCAATTTGCAAGTTGATTTATTTAAACATGATAATTATATGTGTTGATTGCTGTATAACTAAAGCATGCTCCCCATGTGTTTGATAATATGTCTATTTTAACACTCCAAATCTGATACCCAGAATACTACACGGTGCTTGCAATCTCGAAAGACCACAAGCTAACCCCTGACTGATATTTGTGACCAAGCACTGCATAATATAAGTACTGCATAATATTCTATATAAATATGGAATAAAAGGGTTGAAAGGACATAAGATTCAAATATATGATAAAACATAACATCTGGAAACACAGTATAACAATACCAAAACTGAAATAAACTGTCTGAACATGTTAGTCTGAAAGATTCTAAACAGTTTGAAAACTGTGGAGTTGATGGGATATGTTCCCAACTAATTCCGTCTTCTAAAACTAAAATAATAAAGTAATGAAATAATCATGTGATCCTCAAATGATGAGGACTCATGCAAATCTACTGCTGCTGGCTAAATCTAAAGCTAAATGCGATTGGAAACTTAAGCGTCCGAACTTATGGTATAAAAGAATAAGAAAGGTATGTACTGGTATGCAAAGTGAAGTAGGCTGAATGCATGGGGTTCATATGCATGAACAATACTAACTAACTGAATAACATAAACGTGAGAATACACACATGAATATGTAACTATAAATGAGATCGTGATAACACTGACTAATGGGTCTGAATACTGATAACATAAGTTTCATATAACTGATATACTGTTAACTAAGTGACTGTGTTTGATAGTTTGATTCTGGTGGAACTAGATGAGTTCCATCCTGAACTGAATGACTATATATGACAGTCCTGAATCTGAAGAACTATCTGAGTTCTTTTACTAAGACTAAGACTGAGACTGTAGAAAGTAGTCATCTAATCGACATACCCCTTTTTTGTATAGAGTTAGGGTCCAATTTGTAACCCTAATAGGAAGGGTTTCAATACCACACCACTGGTAAGGACAAGCTATGAGTGACCCTCATCTGACAGTGTCTATAAAGGAAAACAGTAAGACCCTCAACTGGCAGTGTTAATCCACCTCATCAACCCTCAACTTTTAGTGTTGATGTCTCAACCTATACTGGATACATAGTTATGGAATACAAAGATTGCTTCTAAGGGTCACACCTTTAACAGTCAATGTGTGCCCTTATCCTTAGGTTTGTTTGGTGATGAATCCTACTCCGAATTGAATAGACACTGAACTAATTATATTGAGATAAATTGGAATGAGTTCATTGAGTTCCATGGACTGCAGAAATGTTATTAAATTCTGTTAACTGACTGAGTTCATGAGATTATTGAGTTTTCCTGAGTCATGTAACTGACTGAATTCTACGAATCATGGCATGACTAAGATTATCATAAAACTGACACTAGCTCTAGGCACACAGCTAAATTGTAGGGTATAAAACCCCCAGGACTCGATAGCATAAAAGTAATTCATGGCACAAGTTTGAAAACATAGCAATGGCTACACATATATCCATAATTCATTGACTAAGACATTTCATCAAACACTTGACATACATTAACTTGTACATAAATGAGAATTTCATACTATCATACTATAATGGCACTTTTTCCTTTACATAGGCATTTAATCAAACATATGGGGAGCATACTTTGGTTATACCATCATCAATGCATCTAATTATCATGGTTGCATAAATAAATTTGCAATTTGAATTGTTTATCATTAATAATATGAAAATCATCACATACTAGGTTAAATTATTGGAGCAAGTAATTTAAAACATGAATCAAAACCCAACAACAACATGGACATGAATTTCAATTCAACTAAATCATTAACATTAATAAATACACAATCTTTAGAATTTGAAAAAAGATTCTTGAGCTTCATGGGTGAAAGGGACCCATGAATCAACACTTGACATACCTTGATTGTGATTTTCTTAAAGTTCTTGGACTAGAAGAACTTGAATCTCTTAGTTTTCTGAAGAAGGGTTGGGATCTTGTTCTAGGGGATTGATCTTTGAGAGAAACCCGAATTTGATATTGTAGATAAATAATGAAGTTATGAGCTCTGATCTGGTATAATTAGGGGTCAAAACGGGTGAAAAAAAAACCCAAATACCCTTTTAAAAATGGCTTAAAATTGCTGATCGGAAGTGGCAACGATTTGGGCGACGGTCCATTGCTGGCTCGAAGGTCCGTCGGTCCATCCCCTTGTACTTGGATAGAAACCTGAACTTCCTCCTCATCTGCGATGGTTTGGGTAATGGTCCATCGGTCCTGACCGTTGCAATTGGCCAGAAAATAGGTTCACTACCTTAGTCACGATGGTTTGGGTGACAGTCCATCGCTAGCTCAACGGTCCGCCGGCCTGACCATCGCTTCTGGGCAGTTCCGACAGTTCTCTGTAAAATGTCCATAACTTTTTACTCTGATACCAGATTTGGACAAAATTGGTATCGTTGGAAAGATAAATCAATTTTCTAGTTGATAAAAAGTAAAAATTGGGGAAATTATATCTGATTTAAACATTAATAATTTAGGAAATCATCACTAACTCTTCTGGAGACTAGATTTGACTTAAAGAAAATTTGGGGTATTATAATATCTCCCCCTTGGTAACATTCACCCTTGAATGGGACTGATTAGACTGGGAAAGACGATAGACTTATCTTACTTAAGGGACGTGAACATTTGAACATGTCTATATGACTGGAACTTCTGATATACTAAAATCTCATACTGAATATGCATGTCTGGTGCATAGATATGTGATAGATAGTTTTCATGAATGTATAACTGAAATTACTAAGAAGCTAAGTTTCTCATGACGAGAATGCATATCTGATGCGTGAATACATAACTGACATGATATATGAACATATGACTGGATATGCAAGGATATTTGATACCAAGTTTATAACTAAAATCTGAACATAAAACTGAATAGGCTTAAGAAAAACAATTACCTTAGGCTGAGTCTGAGTTTGCAGAGAAGAGGTGAGGATACTTGGTCCACATATCTGTTTCTACTTCCCATGTAGCTCCCTCAACGGACTGATTCAGCTAAAGAACTTTGACTAGAGGGACTTCTTTGTTCCTCAGTCTGCGAGTCTGGTAGTCAAAAATTTCAATTGGGATCTCTTTAAAAGAAAGGTTGTTTTTAAGTGTCTAATCCCTCTACTGGGACTACAACTACTGGTTCACCTATGCATTTCTTTAGTAAGGAGACATGGAACACTGGATGAACTGAGGCTAGATCTAAAGGCAATTTGAGCTCATAAGCTACCTTGCCGAAATGACTAAGAATTTTAAAGGGACTGACATATCGAGAACTAAAGTTTCCCTTCTTGCCAAATCGCTTCACTCCCTTTATGGGAGAGATTTTCAAGTACACATAATCACCAATCTCAAATTCGAGATCCTTTCTGTGTATATCTACGTATGATTTTTGTCGGCTCTGAGATGTCTTGAGCCGTTCTCTGATCAACTAAACTTTCTCTAAGGTATCGGATACTAAGTCAGGCCCTACTACTGTGGCCTCTCCATCTTCAAACCAACCGATTAGACATATGCATCTGCTACCATAGAGAGTTTCAAATGGAGCCATCTAAATACTGGAATGATAGCTATTGTTGTATGCAAATTCAATCAAAAGCAAGTGGTCATCCCAACTACCCTTGAAATCAATTGCGCATGCCCTTACCATAGCTTTCAAGGTCTAGATGGTCCTTTTTACTTGACCATATGTCTGAGGAAGAAAGGTTGTACTAAGGTTTACTTAGGTACCAAGAACTTTTTGGAACACTTTCCAGAAGTGAGAGGTGAACTGGGTACCTCTATCTAAAACAATAGACAACGGAACACCGTGTAATCTAGCCAACTCCCTGATATAGAGTTTGGCATAATCCTTAGTTGAATAAGAGGTATGGACTGGAAGGAAATGAGCTGATTTGGTCATCCTATCTACAATGACCCAAACTGAGTCATGCTGATGATGAGTACGAGGGAAATCCATCACACAGTCCATGTTCACTTCTTCCCATTTCCAAGTTGGGATACTAAATTCCTGCACGGACCTACTAGGCTTCTGATTTTCTATCTTAACCCGCTGACATGTATAGCACTTATCCATAAACTCTACAACATCTCTCTTTATCCCACTCTATCAATAGATCTCCCACAAGTAGTGGTACATCTTAGTGGCCCCTGGATGAATAGAGTAGCAGGCACCATGTTCTTCTACAAGAATTTGTTTTCTCAAGTCATCTATACCTGGAACACATAGACGACCCTAACAACGGAGAACACCATCTCCCCATTGGGGGAAAACCTCTACCTTCTGATCTCTTACCAACTCTTTCAACTTAACAAGGCTGGGATCTCTATCTTGTTTTTTCTTGACTTTGGAAACTAAAGATGGTTCGAAACTAATCTGAACCCATATATTACTCTCGGCTTAATCGACTAAGCGGACACCTAGTCTGGCAAGCTGATGAACTTCCTAAGCTAGCTTTTTTTTTACTATCTTCAATATGAGCAACACTACCCATAGACAATCTACTAAGAGTATTGGCCACTACATTGGCCTTTCCCGGATGATAAAGGACACTCATGTGATAATTTTTCAGGAGCTCTAACCACCTTCTCTGACAAAGATTAAGATCTTTCTAAGAGAACACGTACTGAAGGCTTTTATGATCTGTGAACATATCTACATGAAAACCATATAAGTAATACCTCCAAATATTCAAGGAAAAAACTACGGCTGCTAACTCAAGGTCATGAGTAGGATAATTCTTCTCATGGGGCTTAAGTTGTCTGGAGGTGTAGGTTATGAACTTACAATGTTATATGAAGACACAACCCAAACCCATTCTAAATGCATCACAGTATACCATAAACCCATCTGAACCATCTGGAAGAGATAAAACTGGGGCTGAGGTAAGTCGAGTCTTCAACTCTTGAAGACTCTTCTCGCAAGGATCTGACCACTAAAACTTGAATTTTTTCTGAGTCAATCTGGACATAGGGAATGCAATAGAATAAAATCCCTTAACAAATCATCTGTAATAGCCAGCCAACCCTAAGAAACTCCTGATATCTGATGGAGAGACAGGGCAAGGCCAGTTTCTTACTACTTCAGTCTTTTGAGGATCAACTCTAATGCCATCACTAGAAATAATATGACTAAGGAATGCTACTGACCTTTGCCAAAATTCACACTTACTGAATTTGGCAAACAACTGATGATTTTTGAGAGTTTACAATACTATTCTGAGATGATCTACATGATCACGCTCACTGTGGAAATAAACAAGAATATCATCTATAAAGGCTATGATGAACATGTTTAAGTACTGCTTGAACACATAGTTTATCAAGTCCATGAAAGTTGCTGGGGTATTGGTAAGACCAAAGAACATGACTAAGAATTTGAAGTTACCATACTGAGTTCAGAAAACTGTTTTTGGAATGTCACATTCTCTAACTCTGAGCTGATGATAGCCTGATCTGAGGTCTATCTTAGAGAAATAGTTGGCACCCTGAAGTTGGTCAAACAAATCATCAATTCTAGGAAGTGGATAATTGTTCTTGACCATGACTTTATTGAGCTGATGATAATCAATGCATATTCTGAGAAAACTATCTTTCTTTCGCATGAATAAGACTGGTGCCCCCATGGGGGCACACTGGGTCTGATGAATCCCTTATCTAAGAGATCCTTGAACTGTTCCTTCAATTCTTTAAGTTCTACTCATACCAGTCTATATGGCAAAAATGATATGAGTTGAGTATTTGGAAGAAGATCAATATCGAAGACTATTTCCCTTTTAGGAGAAACTCCTGGAAGATCTTTGGGAAAGACATCTGCGTATTCATTCACTACTGGGACTGATTCAAGACTGGAATTTCAGAACTAGTGTCCTTAACTTAAACAAGATGATAGAGACATCCCTTAGATATCATTTTCTATGCCCGAAGGTAGGAACAAGCTGGCCTCTAAACGCTGAAGTACTACCTCTCCACTGTAGAATAGGTTCATTCGAAAACTAAAATTGGACCACTTTATTTCTGCAGTCGACTGTGGCATAGCAGGAATGAAGCCAATCTATGCCGATAATGATATCAAAATCAGTCATCTCTAATTCAACTAAGTCTGCTGATATGACTTTCTAAAATATCATAATTGGGCAGTTCTTGTATAACCGTCGGGCTATGATAGTTTTACCTAATAGGGTAGAGACTGAGAAGGGCTCTTCTAGAAATTCAAGACTGACTCCAAAATCAACTGCTATATAAGAAGTAACAAAAGACAAAAAAGCTCCTGATTTAGCAAAGCATAAACATGCAACTAAAATATCTATAACATACCAGTTACCACATCAGGAGAATTTTCCTGATCCTGTCGGGACTGGAAGGCATAAAGTTTGTTGGGGCGCTGCCCACTAGTTGCGCTGGAAGTGGCACCCTTCTGATTCGGGTGATCAAACTGAACTAAAGAACGATTTTGCTGACCCTGAAATCCTAACTGGGGATAGTATCTAACTCTGTGGCTTAGCTTGCCACATTCAAAACACACATCACTACCAGCTCTGCAAATACCCTTGTGGTTTTTACCACAAGTCTGACAAAGAAAATGGGTGCGGGCACTGCTAACACTGCCCTGAGACTTAGAGCCTAGCACCCTATCTCTGTCACCATCCCTAAACTTAGGAGTTGGAGCACTGGATGAGGAAGGAGCTGGAACGGGTGACTTTGGGTGGAACTGAGAACGGTTACCCCCCCTTAGACTTAGGCTGATTAAAGTTGATGATACCTGTTCTAGCTCTTTTATTATGCTTCTCTTTCATATTAATCTTCTGCTCTTCTGTCATTTGAGCATGGATCATAAGCCTGGCTATGTCCATATCACTAATCAGCATTGCAGATCTGCACTCATTGACCACACTATCATTCACCTTAGAAATAAACTTACTCATCTTGGCCCTGCTATCTGCCACCATATGAGGAGCATATCTAGCTAGTTGAGTAAACTTAAGAAAATACTTTTTCACTATCATGTTTCCTTGCCTCAGTTTGATAAATTCTAATGCCTTGGCCTCCCTCAGCTCTAGGGAAAAGAATCTATCAAGAAAGGCAGTGGCAAACTCCTTCCACTCAATAGGCCCTACATCTATAGCTCCACTCTGCTTTCCATTATTTAAATCAAGTGTGAGCCACATCTTGCAATTGATATACAACTATCTCAACACTCTCACTAGCAGTAACTCCCATGATATCTGTAACCTTCTGAACCTGATCAAGGAATTCATGAGGGTCCTCATCTAACTTAGACCCAAAAAAAGATAGAGAATTTATTCGGGTGAAGTCCTAAATCCTAGCTGCAGTAGTATTGGCCACTGGGTTAGCCTGAACATTAGCTGGCTATTCATTTTGAGCAGCAACTGAGTTAGCAAGAGTAATGAATGTAGCTCTAAACTTTGCATAAGAAACACATTCGTCCGAGGGGTCTACTTAAACGGGATAAGGGGCAGACTAATTTTTGTTTCTTCTTTTGAGAGGCATGTCCTGTAAATGAAAGGAAGAAATAGATTAGACTTAGAATTTAACTTGAGCTCATGCTCACTCACACGATATGAATACTAAAAGAAGGAAAACTATTTCTAAAACATCTCATAGCCTCCTGTACATAAATGTGGTATGCAACACACCCATGCACAAGACTCTACTAGATACAACTTTCAGACTTCCTAGGACACTATTGAACCTTAGGATCTGATACCAAGTTTGTAACATCCTGAATTTGATACCCGGAATGCTACACAGTGCTAGCAATCCTGAAGGACCATAAGCTAACCCTTGACTGATATCTATAATTTAGCACTGCATAATATTCTATATAAATAAGGAATAAATGGGCTGAAAGGCCATAAGGTTTAAATATCTAATAAAACATAACATCTGGAAATATGGTATAACAATACCAAAACTAAAATAAACTGTCTGAACATGTTAGTCTGAAAGCCTCTAAATTATCTGAAAACTATGGAGTTGATAGGATATGTCCCCAACTAACTCCATCTACCAAAGCTGAAATAATGAAATAATGAAATAAATATGCGATCCTCGAATGATGAGGACTCACTGTAAATCTACTGCTGCTGGCTGAATCTAAAGCTAAGTGTGATCGACAACTTGAGCATCCGAACCTATGGTATAAAACACCATAGAGTACAAGAAAAGTATGCGTCAGTACATCTGAATGTACTGGTATGCAAAGTGAGGTAGGCTAAATGCATGGGGTTCATATGCATAAACAATACTAACTAACTGAATAACATAAATGTGAGAATACATGCATGAATATGTAACTATAAATGATATCATGATAACACTGACTAATGGGTTTGAATACTGATAACATGAGTTTTGTATAACTGATATACTGTTAACTGAGTGACTTTGTCTGACAGTCCTAATTCTGATAAAACTAGCTGAGTTCCATCCTGAACTAAATGACTTTCTCTGACAGTCCTGAATCTGAATAACAATTTGAGTTCTCTTACTAAGACTAAGACTGAGACTCTGGGAAGTAGTCATCAAATGCCCCTTTTCTGTATAGAGTTGGGGTCCAATCTGTAACCCCAATAGGAAGGGTGTCAATACCGCACCACTAGTAAGGATAAGTTATGAGTGACCCTCATCTGGCAGTGTCTCCATAGGAGAACGGTGGGACCCTCAACTGGCAGTGTTATTCTACCTCATCAACCCTCAACTGTCAATATTGATGTCTCAACCTATGCTAGCTATATTGTTCTAGAATGCAAGGATTGCTTATAAGGGCCACACCATCAACGGTCAGTGTGTGCCCTCATCCTTAGGTTCGCTCGATGCTAAATCCTACTCCCAATTGAATAGACATGGAACTGATTATACTGAGATGAATTGGATTGAGTTTACAAAGTTTTGCAGACTGACAGAATGTTACTGAATTCTGTTAACTGATTAAGTTCATGAGATTACTGAGTTTTTCAGAGTCAGGTAACTGATTGAATTCTACTGATCATGGTATGACTGAGATTATCATGAAACTAAAAATGGCTCTAGGCACAATGCTAAATTGTAGGGTGTAAATACCCCCAGGACTCGATAGCATAAAAGTAATTCATGGCACAAGTTCGAAAGCACATCAATGGCTACACATATATCCATAATTCATTAACTAAAATATTTCATCAAAGACTTGATATGCATTAACTTGTACATGAATGGGGATTTCATACTATCATACTATAATGACACTTTTTCTTTCACATAGGCATTTAATCAAACATATAGGGAGCATACTTTGGTTATACCATCATCAATACATCTAATTATCATGGTTACATAAAAATTTTACAATTTGAAGGGTTTATCATTAATATTATGCAAATCCTCCCATACCTAGATAAATCATTAGAGCATGTAATTTAAAACATGAATCAAAACCCAACAACAACATGGACATGAATTTCAATTCTAGTAAATCATGAACATTCATAAATACACAATCTTTGGAATTTGAAAAGAAATTCTTGAGCTTCATTGTTGAAAGGGACCTATGAATCAACACTTGACATACCTTGATTGTGAGTTTCTTAAAGTTCTTGGACTTGAAGAACCTGAATCTCTTAGTTTCTTGAAGAAGGACTGGGATCTTGTTCTTGGGGATTGATCTTTGAGAGAAACCCTAATTTGGTTTTGTAGATGAATAATGAAGTTATGAGCTCTGGTCTTGTATATTAAGGGTCAAAACGGGTGGAAAAAACTTAAATATCCTTTTTAAAATAGCTTAAAATTGTTGTTCGAAAGTGGAAATGGTTTGGGTAACGGTCCATTACTGGCTTGATGGTCCGTCGGTCCATCCCATCGTACTTGGCCGGAACCTGAACTTTCTACCTCGTCTGCGATAGTTTGGACGATGGTCCATCGCTAGCTCAACGGTCCATCGGTCCTGACCGTTGCACTTGGCTAGAAGATGGGTTTACTGCCTTTGTCGAGACAGCTTGGGCGACGGTCCGTCGCTAGCTCAATGGTCCACCGCCTGACTATCGCTTCTGGATAGTTCCGACAGTTCTCTAAAAAATGTCCATAACTTTTTACTCCGAAACCAAATTTAGACTAAATTGGGGAAAGCTAATTCAATTTACCACATGATTAAAATTTGAAATTGGGAAAATTCTATCTGATTTAAACATTAATCATTTAGGAAGTCATCACTAACTCTTCTGGAGACTAGATTTGACTTAAAGAAAGTTTGGGGTATTACACCTATGTGGATAAAATAGTGCCATTATTATATGATTGCATGTATTCCCTATTCATGCATAAGTTAATTTATTACAAGTGTTTGATTAAATGCCTCTATGAATAAATTATGATCAAGTGAGCATTGTTATGTTATTCAAGATTATGTTATGCCTTTTGTTTTATGCTATCGAGTCCTGGGGGTATTTAATACCTGACACTTTAGCTGTGTACCTAGAGTCAGTGTCAGTTATAGAATTATATCCGTCAGGTCCCAATCAGTAGAATTAATTTAGTTACAGAACTGAAAAAACCTCAGTAAACTCAGTATCAGACCAGTCCAATTTAGTATACTCAGTTCAGTGTCTTTCAGTTGGGAGTAGGATTCAGCACCAAGTGAACCCAAGGATGGGGGTTCACCTTCCTGTAGAGGGTGTGATCCTTAAAAGCAATCCTTGTATTCTAGAACAACGTAGACAGTGTAGGTTGAGACATTAACTTGCCAGTTAAAGGTTGATGAGCTATTTCACCTGCCAGTAGAGGGTACCACAATTCTCATTTAGGGCACCTGTAGTAGAGGGTGACTCTTTAGTGTCTTTACCCATGGTACAGTACTGGCACCCTTCCAACTGGGGTCACAAGTTGGACCCCAACTGAGTTATATTAATTGGGGCATATCGGTTAGATGATTACCTCCCATAGTCTCAGTTTTAGTCTTCATAATAGAACTCAGTTCAGTTCTACTGAATCAGGACTGTCAGATACAATTAACCATTATCAGTAACTCAGTTATCAATGATTTTAGATATCAGTTACTCAGTATCAGAACCTAGTACTTAGCTTCAGACAAGCTCAGTCACAGTATTTATTTATGTGAATAGTAGGGCATACTCAGTATTTACAATAGCATCAGTTATCAATGTACTCTCATGTTCAATTACTCTATATCATTCAGTCAGTTATTGTTCATGTATATAAACCCTTGCATTCAGCCTTACCTTATCTAGCACACCAGTACATTCCATATACTAACGTATACTCTTTCTTTGCGCTATGATGTCTCATATCATAGGTTCGGACGGTCAGGTTCCTTACCGCGCATAGACATATTTAGATTCAGCCAGTAGTGCTAGAGTTAGTAGTGAGTCCTCATCTATCGCAGATATTTTATTATTTCAGTTTCTCAATTAATGCAGTATTTCAGTAGATAGTGTTAGTTAGGGGATTGTCCCATTAACTTCACTTTCAAATAGTTTAGTTTAGAGGCTTTTTAGACTAGACTTTCAGACAGTATTCAGTTTTATAGATTGTTATTTCAGCTGATACACTTTATTAGTATTTACAGATTTTGAATCTTATGGTATTTTTGCCTACTTTCCACATTTATTTTAGTATTTTTATTCAGTGTTCACAACAGATATTGGTCATGGGTTAGCTTATGGTCCTTCGAGATCATAAGCATCATGTAGCATCTGGGGTACTGACTCGACGAGTTAAATTTTATATAGTCATTAAGGGTGTACCATGAGTTTGGGGAACTGAAAATACTATAAAATATGAGTACATGAATCATGAACTACATGACTTGAGTTTGGAGTCCATAAATTCATGGAATATGAGTTGTACTTTTGAGTGAGCTGGAACTCCATATACTAGGAACTGGGAGTGTACTTGATTTTATATAAAGTGTATGAATATGAGCTTTGATAATGGAGCTGACTTGTAATTCATGAAAAAGTGTCGTAATGACTGAAGTAAAAAGATTTACACTGAGGTAACAATGGGTCGGGTATATTCCTCCCCTACTAGTGTTCGACAACACGCTGACATCACTACTAGAATATGAGAGCCTGACTTGGTTCCTTGTTCTATCATCTCCCCCTTAGATTTCAACCATCGTTCTAAGTATGTGGACCCATGTAGTAAACTCTAAACTGAACTGCAACCACTTTACTCAAGATTTTGAGATATAACAATATACATAAATAATAAACTCACCCTGAAAGACTATATCTTAAAGTGTAAAACTCGCTACTAATACTTCTTTTTGAGATAGAACTCTTAACTTTCTAATGCCCCAATAGTCGTTATACAATAGCTTAACACATACTAACTTAGAATATTAAGAAATATCACCATACCTTAATCATCCATAATTCAAACTTAGATTCTAACACTTAACATGGATATCCTAAAAATTTTAATGACATATACAAACTTAGTAATACTGGATAGGAATTATGAAGCACTAATCCTCACAAAATTTTATGAACATTCACCACCTTAACAATCTCATCTATCATTGTGTTCAATGCCTTATCTCTATCCCAACTAAAGCATTAACATACTTTAAGTCCCATACCTGATAATCTCTCTCTGTAATACCCCAAAAAATCCAAACCAATATTAGCACCATGTTTGAAGCTCATTCATAGTAAATTATGGTTATTTTATAGTTTTATGAGCAATTTAGATGTATATTAAGTCTTCAAATAACTCCTAGCTATCAAACGAATCAAAACATTCCTTACCGATTGAATTTTTGGGAAGGATATTGCTATAGTCAACTTTAAATGAGCATATCTATCATTATACTATGAATTATTGATCTCATGACCTACTAAAATATATATATAATTGAATTATATTTCAAATAATATGAATTTTTCCTAAATCCGATAACCCAGCAAAGAGTTATTCCCATTTTACTCCAGCATGTAAGGCTGGAAAACTGAGTGACGACATTTTGTGATAACTTATCACAAGTCTGACGGTGTATCATGAATGTCGTCAGGACTGGGAAGAAACCCAAAACTTCCAGCTCCCAGGTGACGACCTGGGCTGACGAGCTATCATAGATTTGACGGCTTATTAGCCTTGGTCTTCAGCTGATAAATTTTGTAGTTAGGAAGTGGTTTCGTAAGGTTATTATGGTCTTTTCCTCACTTCCTATGACTTAAGACCCTCAAGGGACGTAAATTTCTCTTATTTTTTTAGTTAAACATCTCAAAAATTCTATCATACACTCTAAATCACAAGATTAGGGTTTTCTCTCAAGATCATCTCCTCAAGAATAGGAATATTCTCTCCAAAAGGGGTTAAACCCTAGTCAAGAAAAATCAAGAGCAAGCCTAAGGATTTCTTCAAGAACCTTCAAGAAACATTAGATCTCTTTCAAGATCAAGCTTTAAGGTACGTGTAGTGTTCATCCATGGATCTCTTTCATCCATGGGCTCACGAATCATGTTTTAAATTATAAATTGTGATTTTCTTGTTGTGTTATGGCTATATTCATGTTGATGATTATTGTTTGAGTTCAAGGTTGTATCTTGATATGTTTTCATGAAGAATATGAGTAGGATAGTTGTAACCCATGAATATTGGATTGATTAAGATTGTTATGTTGATAACTGTACCTATGCCCAAAACTATGCATGTAAGGTTCTTAATGAAATGCCTAAGAAACTATATATCATGTAATATAGCTAAATTGTGACTAAGTGAAGGATTCATGATATACTCGTATGTTCCAATGATTTTCATATTGATATTGTGTCTTGTAAATATTTTTGGATTGTTCATGAACTAGTCCTATAAGATTATGATATACTTACTTGCAAAAATCCTACTTATGTAAAAGATGTATGATAACCATGTACTTTATAAAATTCCCCAAATTATGATATTATGGATTGTTGATGTTGGTCATGTATTCAAGAAATTCATGTTTGTCAGTTTCCTTCCATCGAGTCCTGGGGTACTCGTACCCAAAAAATATAGCTGTGTGCCTAGAGACATGACATGTTATCACGATACTCTCAGTCAAGCCATGATCCTTAGAATTCAGTCAGTCATGTGACTCAGGAAAACTCAGAAATCTCAGTAGTTCAGTAATGTCAGTAATCTTCGTTAGTTATCATGTCTCAGTAAGTATTCAGTTCAGAACCTCAGTAACCTCATCAGCTAGTAAAGTTCAGCCTTATTCAGATAGAAAGTAAAATTTAGTAGTATTCCAAGTAAAATCTCAATAACTACAGTACTTTCATTCAATCCTCAGACATCAGTACATTCCGTCAGTCAACGAAACTTAGTAAACTTAGTTTAGCTCCACTAAAGAATTCCACTAACATTAGTTCATCTAATCACTTTAGTTCAGTTAATCAGTTTATCTCAGCTAATCAGTTCAGTGTCTTTTAGTTGGGAGTAGGATTCAGCACCGAGTGAGCCTAGGGATGGGGACTCACCCTCTAAATAGGACTGAAATCCCTAATGTATCTCATTTGAGTTTACCTGATAGCATGGTCAGACGGAAAGAGCTCCTAAATAGAAAAGTGTTTATTTACATGCTATCTCTACCCGTAGTATGATATTGGCACCCTTCCAGCTGGGATTATAGGTTGGACCTTACTAGTTAAAATTTAGGGCATCTCGGTTAGATGGCTACTTCCCACAGTCTCAGTTTCAATCTCATTCTCAGTCTCAGTAAAAGAACTCAGATAGTTTTTTAGATATGAAGACTGTTAGATATACTTAACTCAGATACTGTATGAAACTCAGTTAGTTCCATCAAATTAAGGACTATCAGATACAGTCACTCATGTTATCGATTATATTAGTTAGCAGAACTCATATTATTAGTATTCATATTTATGACTATCAGATGCGGTCAAGCATATTAGTTCTTCATATTCATGGCTTCAGATACAGTCAATCAGATTAATTCTTTATAATTAGACTATCATATACAGTCAACCAAGCCAGTTTTTCATAATCAGAACTGTCGGAAATAGTTATTCATGTATCAGTAATATTGTTTCAGTCTTTTAGTATTCAACAATACAGTATTAGTTCCCTACTTATTAGAGACTTATATATCAATACCAGTAAACTTAATCAATTAGTATCTAAGAATTTGTAAGCTCAAGTTGTCAGTATTCAGACTCAGTAGTTAGTATCTCTGTGAGTTCAGTTACAGTTATGTATGTATGTATATATTCTCACGTTCATGATAGTCAGTCAGCTAGTATTATTCATGTATATGAACCCTATTGCATTTAGCCTACCTCATTTGAATACCAGTACATTCAAAGTACTGACATATTTGCGCTATGGTGTCTTATACCATAGGTTTAGAAACATAAGCTCCAGAGCCTCAGTAGTATTCCAGATTTCTGCAGACAGAGTCAGTAGTGAGTCCTCATTATTCGAGGATGATAGTATTTGATTAGTTTATTCTTTCAGTACTTATTTATTTTAGTAGATGGAGTTAGTTGGGGATATGTCCCATCAATTCCTTATCAGATAGTTTAGAAGCTTTCAGACTACAACATGTCAGACAGTTATTTCAGATTTGTTTTGGTATTGTTATACCATTTTCAGACATTGTTCTTATCAGATATTTATTCAGATTTGAACCTTATGGCCTTTTTGTACATATTTCTGCATTTTTCAATATTTTATGGAGTATACAGGTACAGATATCAGTCATGGGTTAGCTTGTGGTCCTTCGGGGTCATGAGCATCGTGTAGAGTTTTGGTTCAGAAAATTGGGGCATTACAAACTTGGTATCAGAGCCTAAGCTTCAATAGAATCCCAGAAAATCTTAAAGCCGCATCTATTAGAGTTTTGTACATGGGTGTGTTGTGCACCACACTTATGTACAGGAGGCTAGGAAATATTTAGGAATAGTTTCCCTTCTTTCATTATTTATGTCGTGCCAGTGAGCAAAAGCTCTAATTAAAATCTCAGTCTAATTTGCTTCTTCCTTTTATTTATAGAATATGTCTTCAGAAAGGACTAGTGAAAGAACAATAAAAAATCAGTCAGCACCTCAGCTTGTCTAAGCAGATTCCCTAGATGAACATGTCTCTCATGCAGAATTCAGGACTGTATTCACTACTCTAGCTAGTTCATTTACAGCTTAGAACAAACGGCCAGCCACTGTTCTGGCCAACCCATAGGCCAATGTTACTGCATCTAGCATTTGGGATCCACAGGAGTTCCTTGCTAAGGTTCAAAAAGTCACAAACATCATGAGAGTGATTTTTGGTAAGAGTGTAAAGTTAGCCACCTATCATCTACAAGTCATAGCCCATATGTGGTTTAAATAGTGAAAGGTAGATAGGGGTACAGATACAGATCCTATAGAGTGGGAAGAGTTCTCTACATCTTTCTTCGATAGGTTCTTTCCCATAGAGAAGAAGGAGGCTAAAGTGTTAGAGTTCATCAATCTCAGGTAAGGTACGATAAGCGTGAAAGAATACTCCCTTAAGTTCACCCAGTTAGCCAGGGATGCTCCCCATGTAGTGGCAGACAGTAGGTCCAGAATGAATAAATTTATGTCTGAGGTATCAGGTAGAGTAGTTAAGAAGTGATAGACTACGATGTTGATTAGTGATATGGATCTGTCTAGGTTAATGGTCTATGCTCAAAATATTAAGGAGCATATGATTAAAAAGAAAGAGAGAGAAAATAAGAGGGCTAGAACAGGTAGTTATAGTCTTTCTCAGCCGAGGTCAGGGGGTAGTGAGAGCAAAGCTCTTACCCATCCCCTTTGTCAAACTTGTGGTAAGCATCATAAGGGTGTGTGTAAGGCTAGAAGTGGGGTGCGTTTTGGTTGTGGCAAGTTATGCCATAGAGTCGGAGATTGTCCCTAGTCAGGCTATCAGAGTAATCTCCACTTCTCACTTCAGTCCGATCACCCGGATCAGCAGGGTGCTAATTCCAGCGCAATCGGTGGGAAACGTCCAAGCAGACTCTATGCACTTCAGTCCTAGTAGAATTGGGAAATTCCTCCTGATACAGTTCCTGGTATGTTATAGATCTCTCATTTATATGTTCACCTTTCTTCAGATTCATGGGTTTCTTTTCTTTAGAAAACTTGCAAAACAGTTAAACCATGGGATCAGAAATGTTAAGCCTTCAGATTCTAGTTATAGATCCAGTATGTGTAGATAATCACTAAGGGGGGATGATTCCTGACCTACTCTTAGCACGGTGCAGTTGTTTTATACCACAGTCATCACCTTACCTACACACGTTTCACACACTTCCCATAGAATCATGTACATGTCTAATTCCTAACAGTACGAGATCCAACACCCTTAATAGTATGAGTCATATTCCATGAATACAACTTATGTTCACACACATTCCATATAATCGTGTGTGCTTTCAGTTCCCAGTATAGGGAGTTAAGTTCTAGATCACTCATTGTTACAAATCACGTTCCATGAACTCAAAAATTCCAGACTCAGGTCATACAGCTCATGACTCATGTACACGTATCATGCTCCCTAGTATACTCAGTTTCCATGACTCATGCTATGCCTCTACTGATAAGATAAGTCCAGACTATGTCATGTTTATCCTCAGTTCAGACCTTTTGGTAAATCCGTATTATTGACATTCTAGTCCTCAAGTTTCATTCATAGGTCAAATTCAGCCAGTATCCATTAATGCTTCAGGTTCTCTTGATTTAATTCTTCAGTGAGCTCTCTTTGTGAGAACAATGTAGTGATGAGCAGTTGCTTAGATAAGTGAGAGTGTAAATAATACATATTAAGAGAAGATTGTTGCATGCCAGTTTTACACAAGGGTGTAATTATGGAGATAGGCTTGAATGTCATGCTAATATGCAAATAAATGACTAGCAAGAGATTGTACTTAGAAATCAGGAAAAAAAAATTAGAGTGTGAGTGTACATTCAGATCCTTGACTTATAACAACCTTCATTATGCGACTATCTTAACTCGGTTTTCATCTCAGTTACAGTCTTGGTTATAATGTATGCTTAAGTTCAGTAAACAGCTCAGTTCATGTGTCATGCCTCAGTTTTAGATCTCATATAATCAGTCGTGATTTAGTTTCTAGGTGCGCGCCTTGTGCATCGCCTCAGCTTCCCTCAGTAGATCAGCCAAGTCAGTAATCTATGAGGGACCTAGGGTCCCAAGGGGGAGATATGCTATGATTCCCCGAACTTTCATAACATAAGCATTCCATTCTCTCTTTATGTAATGAGTCCAGTATGGAGTAGGGGATACTCATACGTTGAAACTTAATCTCCAACCTCAGTTGCACGCCATGTATTACAGACTAAGTTCAGTTCATGTATCACACTCCAGACTTAGTTATGTTCTCATGTTTCCGCTCATGCATATTGAGTAATTAGTCTTAGACTCATCGGTATTTTTTATTCAAGGTAACAGTCTTCCTTGAGGTTACTCATTCTCATATTCAGATTTTAGTAACTAACTTGGTATTCAGTTCCATGTTCAGTTTTTAGTTCAAACTTGGTATCTTTACCATTACATGTTCAGTCGCATATTCATGAGTCAGTTAAGTTATGTATTCACACATCAGATATGCATGGTCAGTTTACCAGTACTTTCAGTCATGCATTTATGTATCATCTCAGTCATAAAATTTGGCATCAGATATGCATTCTTATTATGAGAAACTCAGTTCATCAGAACACTCAGCCATACATTCATGAATCAGATACTCATGCATCAGATATGCATGTTTAGTATGATGTATTCAGCTTATCAGTCATATCAGTCCCAAAACCATGTTTCAGTAGTGTATGTCTTGTACGTACTTTAGTTGATCTTTTTCTCTATCACAGTCATTCTCATTCGAGTACAAATGTTCCCAAGGGGGAGATATTGTAATACCCCAAAAAATCCAAACCAATATTACCACCATGCTTTAAGATCATGCATAGTACATCATGGTTCTTTTATAGTTTTTGGAAAAACGCATCGTTTCCACCCCAAACTATACCCGAAAAGTATAAGCCACACCTAAACTATACTAGTGACCTATTACTCACCTTAACTATAAAAAAGTGATAGTTTTTACACCCTATCAGGCATTACACCACTTGCATGTGGTATGGTGTTTTACACGCACTGCCACATTAGCGCCATATCAGCACCACATCAGCGCCACATCAGCATCATCCGCAAAAATAATAAATTTATTATTTTCATAAATTCTTCTTTTTTCTTTCTTATTTTTACTTTAAATCCTTTTTCTTTCTTTCTTTCTTCTTCATAATTTTTTTTATTTAAATAATTATATTTTTTCCTTCAATGTCCAAAACATAGAAGTGCAGGTATTCTTCAATGTCCAAAATCATTTTCTTCAATGTCCAAAACCTTCTTCTTCTTCTTCTTCTTCTTCTTCTTTTTCTTCAATAAATTCTTCAATGTCCAAAACCATCTTCTTCTTTTTATTCAATTACGAAAAAGAAAAAATAAATTAACGAGATCATATTATTAATGGGAAGATGATATAAAATCCATACACCCAAGCAACAACTTCATTCAAATTCAATGTCATCTTCTTCTTCTTCTTTTTCTTCAATTTCTTCAATGTCCAAAACCATCTTCTTCTTTTTTATTCAATTTCCCAATGACCATAATGCCATCTTCTTCTTCCATTGTTGATATAAAATCAATACACCCAAGCAACAACTTCATTCAAATTCAATGTCATATTCCTCTTCTTTTTCCCAATAAGTTTTCTCCAATCTTTACAAGTCTCATCAAAAAAAAATTTTGATAGACTTTTTTTTTAATTTCAATGACTTTCAACAAGATAAGTAAAGAATTTTGAAAGTACAAGTATCATCAAATTGAATTGAACTTCTTCTCCCATGAACATATTAATTTGAAAGTACATCAACAAGATGAATTGAATTTAGAAAGCAATAGTTCAACTGCATCTAGTGAACCTTCTTCTCACTTCAACATGCCGATTCAATGATTCAACTTCTCTTTTTCTCTATAAAAACTACTATGGAAAATCATTTTCGTCAACCACAAGGAGCAGTGGTTGTGAATTGAAAAAAAATAAAGAAGAAAGAAGATTAAGAGAGAAATAGAAAAAAAAATTAAAATGGGGTTGAAGGAGAGAGAATCTGTGTGGACTTTGGCTTTAGATGCACTTTTTTTCTTTTTAATTTAATTTTATTTCCACATCAGAACTAGGGTATAAATAGTTTCACTTTTTTATAGTTTAGGTGTGTAATAGGTCACTAGTATAATTCAGGTGTGGCTTTGACTTTTTGGGTATAGTTTGGGGTGGAAAATATGCCTTTTCCCATAGTTTTATGAGAAATTTAGATGTATATTAAGTCGTCAAATAACTCCTAGCTATCAAACGAATCAAAACATTCCTTACCGATTGAATTCTTGGGAAAGATATTGCTATAGTCAAATTCAAATAAGCATATATCTCGTTATACTATGAATTATTGAGATCATGACCTACAAAAATATATATAATTGAATTATCTTTCCAATGATACAAAATTTTCCTAAATCCGATATCCGAGCAAAGATTTATTCCTATTTTACTCCAGCATGTCAGGCTGGAAAACTGAGTGACGACATTTTGTGATAACTTATCATAAGTCTGATGGCTTATCACGAATGTCGTCAGTCCTGGGTAGAAATCCAAAAATTCCATCTCCCAGGTGATGACCTGGGCTGACGGGCTATCATGGATTTGACGGCTTATCAGCCTTGGTCGTCAGCTGATAAATTCAGCAATTAGGAAGTGGTTTCGTAAGGGAATTTTGGTCTTTTCCTTCACTTCCCATGACTAAAAACCCTTAAGGGACGTAACTTTCTCCAATTTTTCTTCAGTTAAACATCTCAAAAATTCTCTCATACACTCTCAACCAAAAGATTACGATTTTCTCTCAAGATCATCTCCTCAAGAACAAGAACATTCTCTACAAAAGGGGTTAAACCTTAGTCATGAAAAATCAAGACCAAGCCTAAGGATTTCTTTAAAAACCTTCAAGAAACATTAGATCTCTTTCAATATCAATATTTAAGGTATGCTTCGTGTTCATCCATGGATCCCTTTCATCCATGGAGCTCACGAATCAAGTTTTAAATTATAAATTGTGATTTTCTTGTTGTGTTATGGATTTATTCATGTTGATGATTATTGTTTGAGTTCAAGGTTGTATCTGGATATGTTTTCATGAATCATATGAGTAGTATAGTTGTAACCCATTAATTTTGGATAGATTAAGATTGTTATGTTGATAAATACACCTATGCCCAAAATTGTGCATGTAAGGACCTTGATGAAATGCCTAAGAAACTAGATATCATGAAATATAACTAAATTGTGACTAAGTGAAGGATTCATCATATGCCCCTATGTTCCAATGATTTTCATGTTGTTATTGTGTCTTGTAAATGTTGTTGGATTGTTCATAAACTAGTCTTATGAGATTATGCTATACTTACTTGAAAAAATCCTACTTATGTAAAAGATGTATGACAAACATGTACTTCATGAAATTCCCCAAGTTCTGATATTATGGATTATTGATGTTGGTCATGTATTCAAGAAATTCATGTTTGTCAGTTTCCTTCTATCGAGTCCTGCGGGTACTCGTACTCAAAAAATATAGTTGTGTTCCCAGAGCCATGTCATGTTATCACAATACTCTAAGTTAAGCCATGATCCAAAGAATTCAGTCAGTCATGTGAATCAGGAAAACTCAGAAATCTTAGTAGTCTCAGTAGTTCAGTAATCTCAGTAATCTCAGCTAGTTATCATGTCTCAGTAAGTATTCAGTTCAAAACCTCAGTAACCTCATCAGCTAGTAAAGTTCAGCCTTATTCAGATAGAAAGTAGAGTTCAGTAGTATTCCAAGTAAAATCTCAATAACTACAGTACTATCAGTCAATCCTCAGACATCAGTACATTCCATCCGTCAATGAAACTTAGTAAACTCAGTTTAGCTCCGCTAAATAATTTCACTAACATCAGTTCAGTTAATCACTTTAGTTCAGTTAATCAATTCAGCTAAGCTAATCAGTTCAGTGTCTTTCAGTTGGGAGTAGGATTCAACACCGAGTGAGCGTAGGGATGGGGACTCACCCACTAGATAGGAATGAGATCCCTAGAAGCAATCCCTAAGTTCCAGAACTACGTAGCCAACGTAGGTTAAGATGTCCATATACATAGGGCTAATGTATCTCATTTGAGTTTACTTGATAGTAAGGGCAGACGAAAAGAGCTCCTAAATAGAAAAGTGTTTAATTACATGCTATCTCTACCCATGGCATGGTATTGACACCCTTCTAGCTGGGGTTATAGGTTGGACCCCACTAGTTCAGATTCAGGGTATGTCGGTTAGATGGCTACTTCCCACAGTCTCAGTTTCAGTCTCATTCTCAGTCTCAGTAAAAGAACTCAGATAGTTCTTTAGATTTAATGAATGTCAGATACAGTTAACTCAGATACAGTAGAAAACTTAGTTAGTTCCATCAGATTTAGGATTGTCAGATATAGTCACTCATGTTATTGGTTATATCAGTTATCAGAACTCATATTATCAGTATTCACATTCATGACTATCAGATATGGTTAAGCATATCAATTCTTCATATTCATAGCTATCAGATAAAGTCAATCAGATTAATTCTTTATAATTAGACTATCAGATATAGTCAACCAGGCTAGTTTTTCATAATCAGAACTGTCAAAAATAGTTATTCATATATTAGTAATATAGTTTCTGTCCTTTAATATTCGATAATACAATATCAGTTCCCTACTTATTAATGACTTATATATCAATATTAGTAAACTCAATCAATCAGTATCTCAGTATTAGTAAGCTGATGTTGTCATTATTCAGACTCAGTAGTCAGTATCTCCGTGAGTTTAGTTACAGTTACGTATACATGTATGTATTCTCACATTCATGATAGTTAGTCAGCTAGTATTATTCATTCATATGAACCCTATTGTATTTATCCTACCTCACTTACATAACAGTATATTCAAAGTACTGATGCATTTACACTATGGTATCTTATACCATAGGTTTAGAAGCACGAGCTCCAGAGCATCAGTAGCATTCCAGATTTCTGTAGACAGAGTCCGCAGAGAGTCCTCATTATTCGAGGATGATAGTATTTGATTAGTTCATTCTTTCAGTACTTATTTATTTTAGTAGATAGAGTTAGTTGGGGACATGTACCATCAACTCCTTATTCAGACAGTTTAGAGGCTTTCAGACTATAGCATGTCAGACAGTTATTTTAGATTTGTTTTGGTATTGTTATACCATTTTCAGACATTGTTCTTATCATATATTTATTCAAATTTAAACCTTATGGCCGTTCAGTACATGTTTCCACAGTTTTCAATAATTTATGCAGTATACAGGTACAGATATCATTCATGGGTTAGCTTGTTGTCCTTCGGGGTCATGAACATCGTGTAGCATATTTGTTAAGAAAATCAGGGCGTTACACTCTCTAAGTGTATTAAACAAACTACAAAACACTTTTCTAGCTTCATAGACACATAATTTACTAAATTTAGGTAAATACTAACCCCACTTTATTGTTGCTAAAATTCTAGGTTCATGCTTCTAACTCTAGATGATATGTTTTCATAGGAATCTGAGAAAGAATTTAAGGTGACATCTTACTTGCTCAAAAGAATTTAAGGTGACATCTTACTTGCTCAATGCATGATTTTCATAATTTAGAACAAAACTTTTAAAGTTTTGAACTTAAGGGCACTGATGGGATCCTTTTGAGCCCACATGTAATCCCATAATTATTTGTAGAGATTATTTGAGAAAACTTTATCGGTAGAAATTTAAGCTTGACTACTTCTATTACCTCAAGAATAAGGCAGATTTGTCATGAATGGATCAATGCAAGAATCGGTGTAAGGTTTTTAAAGAACATCTCTATTACATGACCTAATATATGAAAAAAATGAAAGATTTCTTAAATACCTTGTAGCCTCTCGAATAAAAGTATAGATGTCTTTGTACCATTCCATAGGACTCTAATAGACACAACTTCATAGACACCCTAGGATATTTGAACCTTGTACTCTGATACCAAGTTTGTTATGGTCTGAGACTATCCCTAGTCATAATACGAAGCTTGGAACCACAAATGATCCCAAGAAAACCCATGTACTAGCAATTTATTAAGCAACTGATTTAATATATATATATATATATATATATATATATATATATGTATGCTAAATAACTGATTGAAAACATAATCGACATGAGATAAGTTATTTCAACACATAACTGATCAAAGTTTACAACACTGTAATCTGATAAAGAGAGGAACTTAAATTACAACTACTGACTCTGACCGACCATCTGTAAGCCTCTATTATACTAACTATTGGAAGCTGGAACATGCCTCCCACTATCCCAAATCAATACATAAGTATAATGAAAATAAAATAAAGCAACTACAATTAACTTAAGTCCTTGAAATAAGAGAACTTATCACCTATTGGAAGAATGTTGTGAACTGTCTAACCATGGTGTGAGGGCAACATCATGTACATACATTATGAAGAAATGTAGCCACAAACGCATATATGTGGCAATTACTTTGGAATGAATTGAGTATGTGAGACATGCACTAAATTATAGAAATACTTAATAAAGTCTTTAAAACTGAGGTCATAAGCTATTCTCTACAATGCGCATTTAACTCATGGATATATGTAAAAGCTATAAGACTTATCCATGAGCTGAAAACATTTTTGTAATCTCAAACATGTAGAAACATGAGTACCATATGGAAATCTCAAGTTAAAGTTAAATAGGTTGTTAAATAGTATTGAGGATTGTCTATGAATACTGAGCATGAGTGAATGAATATATATATATATATATATATATATATAACAAATACAGGACCAAGTAAAGCAAGTGCTAAAATAATCTGTAAAATTAAACGACTAATAAACTAATAAACTGAACACTTGTTCATGGAAACTTGAGCTAATGTGGTTTGAATACTAAATTGAGACTGTGGGAACCAACATTTAACCAACATGCCCCAATCCAAGCTAATCAGGGTACAACCTTTAACCCCAGTTCGAAGGGTGTCAATACTTTACCACGGGTACTGACACTGATGGTGTGGATCCACGAAGGTGATATCCTAAAGGACCAGGTGTTAAGCCTAAACTGATGGGTGACCCCTTGAAACCTATGTTGTCTATGTATTTTTGGAACTTAGAGATTGCTTCTAACTGTGCTTCCTAAATAACAAGGGAGCCACAATCCCTGCGTTCACTCGGTACTAAGTTCGACTCTCAACAAAACTGATACAGAATCATAAGTTAGTGGATGCACTAATAACTGACATGCTCAAATATGGTATTCTGAAAATAACAGTGTATGCATAATCTAAACTAATCATGAACATGTTAACTAATGTATTTATCAAGATATAATATTAGTGAGTGCTCATTATGAAAATATTATAAATTTCATGGTACAAATATGGTATGAATAACTTGAATTCTTGAAAACTATAGCATGCATGATCATCTTGGTATCGAGTGTTCATAACCCACCGGCATTTAAAAATACAATTATGATAATTTCAAAGTAATGATATGATAAAAAATTTCATGCCTTAAACTCAAGAATCCAACAATTTCATCAATGTAACGAATTCTCATGATTATGGAAGAATGCTTGAAATTATGAGAGAACACTATTTCATGGTAGAATTTAGGAATTACATGGAGGAAATCATGGAATTGATACTTTTCTTGGAACCCTAAATCACAATAGAATTAAACTTGAAAACTGGGGAAAACTTTAGGACTCAGTGGATGAAAAGAACCCATTGATGAATATCCCACATACATGATTTTCATGACTTCTTGAAAGGGGAACTTGGATTTTGAACCTTTGGAGGTGAATTTTTTAAAGAAACCCTTGCTTGGTGTTCTTGAGAGTTTTGGGAGAAAAAGGAATCCTGTATTTGATGTATTTGGGGTTATGGAATGACATAATCTCACTTATATCAGTCATAGGATAGTTTAGGATGTAAATGATTTTTTTACCCTCAAAAAACATAAGAGAAACATGGGTTTTAACACTTCTTAACAAGATCCATGCCACGCTAAAAATTGAGGAACACAAGGTCCGTGCTACGCAAAAATCGCACACCCTCACTGGTTCCTTAGGAAAATTATCATAACCTTTTTCTCAGGGATTAAATTATGGAAAAATTAGATGTGTTGGAAATATAAAACATTTATATAGAATTTGGTGGGTCTTGAGCTCCAAAATTTCATATTTTATAGAAGTTATACACGTTTAAAGTTGACCCTTGTAGGATCGAATACCAAAATTTGGTCGAATCAAAAGCTCTAAACACAATTTTGCTCTTAGTTTTTCGATGAACATTCTTCACCTCGAATGCACTTTACATACTAGGTAAATTATCATGACACAAACATTCATATACAAATCATAGGATTAGAGTTTATACATGTGGGAACGATGGTTCAAATTTTAGCTCAAAAATGCAGGTGTTACATTATCTTCCCTTTGGAATCATTCATCCTCGAATGATGGTTAGAAACTTATTAAAGCTTTAGAAGTATGGAATAATGTATTTAACTTCATATTAGTAACTCTTACTCAAAAAACATGTATAGGAATCAAAATAAAAGGGCTTCATGGCATCACCAAGTATATTTTGTAAGCATGAATCATAAGGTAATGAGACTAAGGTCGAATGGGTAAGATATCAAAAGCCCTTAACCCCATGTGAGAAAATCAAAATTGAATGAAATTTTACACCTCGGTGTGGCAAGATACTTATCGTGGAGGCTAATATCCATCCATGTCGCTTATCGCAGAGAGTAGCCTCTGTGACATGGTGTTATTATGGAGGCTCACTACCTCGAAATCCATAAATAGCTCTAAACCTCATCCAAAAATTCCAAAACTCTTCTGAGATGCCTTATTAACACACCTAAACATATTTTTATTCAAAAATCAATGTTTCAAACATGGTAAGACCAAATATAAAATTCTTAAAATTTTATAGATGTTACAAAACATATGATAGATAGTTGAAAACTTATCTAGAAGCTTATGGGGTATTACAATGTCTGAGTTGTAATACTGTAATACCTCATACTAATCCTAGCCCAATTAATCTCATAGTTACATGCTTAAGGGGCTTAAGGCTTGAAATTTTCAGTAAGTGTTGGAGATTTAGCCATTTTCAAGACCCTTAAACTTTGAGGATTTTTATTTTAGTCTTCCCGACCATAGGACATTAGTTTTTTATTTAATTCATGTTTAGGGGTGTAGGAAGTATGTGTAGGAAGTATTTTTCGTGGGAGTTTTATATTTTTTGTACAAGGTTTGGGTTATGTTTGGATCATAAATCCAGCAAGTCACCGCGATAGCACCGTGTCACGGTGCTATTCATGTTGGCACATATACCATATTGCAGTGATGTTTTTCCCAGTTCTTTATTTATAATTTGAATGCATGTGTCATAATCTTTATCCTAATGTGTAAAGTACTTATGAGGTAAAAAATGTT
Source organism: Capsicum annuum (assembly GCF_002878395.1). Taxonomy (NCBI): domain Eukaryota; kingdom Viridiplantae; phylum Streptophyta; class Magnoliopsida; order Solanales; family Solanaceae; genus Capsicum; species Capsicum annuum. The sequence goes on from NC_061122.1 coordinate 190,377,812, forward strand.
CATAGAAACCACTTACAACAAAGTTGAGCTAACAACCTTTGATTCATCTAAAGTTTGGTGTTCGATCCTACAAGGGTTAACTTTGAAAATGTATAAATTTTGACATATATGGAATTTTTATCTCAAGACCCACCAAATTGTATATAATTGAATTAGCTTTTCAATGATACCAATTTTTCCTTAATCTGATACTCGGGCAAAAAGTTATGAACATTTTTCTAAGAACCAGTAAGCCACTGCAATAAGACCTCATCGCGGTGACCCTTTAAACTATGGTTTAGTTGTGAAATTAAATAACTGAGGGGAAATTAAGTCTTTTCCCCTTGACCCAGTAGTTCATAACATGATTTGGGTCATATTTTAGGTCATTATTGGCCTTCTTCTCCAGCTTTCCTCTTAAGAAAACCCTCTTTTTCCCCCAAGAATAGAAATTCAATTCCTTTCTCCCCCAAGAAATCAAGAACTCAACTTCCCAAATCTAAGAACCTTCATAAAATTATCTATATTGGTGTTTCTCTTCTAAAATTAAGGGTTGAAGGTATATGGGAGTTCATCCATGGGTCCCCTTTCACCCATGGAGCCCAAGAACCATTTTTGATTTTAAATTATGAGTTTTTACCTATTTATGTTGAACTATCTCGATGAATATCTTGTTAATTCAATTTCAAGTTAAGATTATAAGTGTTTTCAAGTGGAATGAGTTAAAACATGTTTTGAATATTGTAGTTCCCATTTCATTTTCAGTTGATTCAGAACAAATCCTTAATTTATTATTTTAGTCATGTAATCATGCTATTTTCTCATGTTTAAAAGGATTCTCATATATAAAGTCATGATCTCCATGTGTTTGATGAAATTACATGTTTGGGTCTTTGAACCATTATCACTTAATACGATATTTCAAGTTTAATATCGTATTTTATACTCATTCAGTGCTAGTGGGTTATGAACACCCGATACCTATATGATTTACATAAATTTAGTTTTTTAAGTACTCAGATAGTTAATCCATGAATCTTATCAGTATACTCAGATATTTATATTCACGAGCATTATCTGTCTATATGTTTATAATTACCCCAAAATACATATGCACTATTATTTTTAGAATAAGGACCTGAGCTTATAAGTTATCAGTTATCAGTGCATGCACCAGTTAGTATTTTAGTGTTTTTCAGTTGGGAGTATGATTTACAACCAAGCGACTGTAGGGATGGCACCTTATCCATCATATTGGCAGAGTTGTTAGTAGTAGTCCCTATGTTTCAGAACTATGAAGCCAGCATAGGATATGATGGGTCACCCATCTGTTTAGGCTTAACTTTCTCTCAGGGGTTACCCATCAATTTAGGCTTGACTCTATAGTCTTTCGGGACATCAGTTTAGTGATCACTACAGTTCAGGTTCTATTTCGATAGCAAAGATAGAACAACCCTCTTCAATGTGGGTCAGACATTGGACATCATGATAGCTCACATGGTTTATGTCGGTTACATGATAGCTCCCATAATTTTAGTCAGTATTCAGTGTATTTTCATTTCAGGTTTGTTTGACTAAGTGTACAAACTCTCAGATATTCATTTTTACAGCTTTAAGTCTTTCAGATTTTAGATTTTTCTCAGTAACATAACAGATATGCACTTAGTCTTGCATTCTCAGATATTATAGTTTCCATCACGTGGTTTAAAATCTAGTATTCATACAGTACCCATGTTTTACTATTTTCCAGGTTTAGTTCTACTTAGATTATAAAAGTAAGGTTTTAAGAAACTAAGTATAGTGATTCACTAACTTATCAGATTATATTTGTTATGCATGTTTTAAGATATTTTAGCTTTTAGTTTATTTCAGTCTCTTGGTGAGTCTACTTACACTTAGCATGTACTTTTTAAGATTACGTATGAAATCATTTTTACTTATAGCATTCACCCCCGCTTACTCAGTATATTCTAGAAGTACTGATCCACATATACGTCTATGTGGCTACATTGTTTCATAATGTAGATACAGTTGCAGATTCTAGCCAACAGGTGATGATTTCTCCTACTTCGAGGACTTTAGTCAGATGTTGTTTATGTACTTTACTTTATTACTCATATGTATTGATTAGTGGTTGTTGGAGTTATGTCTCAGCTATCTATAGTCAGTATAGTAGAGGTTTCATAGATGTCAGTTAGAGTCAGTCATGTAATTTCAATTCTTTCTTCATTTTTTATCATATTGTAAATTGGATCAATATTATATTTTTCCTAGATTTTGTCATGATTATATTTCCGCAAAGCAGAACCAGCTATTTAATATGTTTTAAATTAATTGCTCAACAGTATGCCATTTCATAGGTTAGCTTAGGATCACTTGTTGTTCCAAGCACCATGTTACGACTACGGGGTAGTCTCTGGTCGTGATAAACTTGGTATCAGAGCCCAAGGTTCAAGTGTCCTAGGATGTCTATAAAGTCGTGTCTAGTAGAGTCTTGTGGAATAGTATGGAGACATCTGTACTTTTCTTCAAGAGGCTGCAGGGCATTTAGGAATAGTTTCTATTCTGTCATGTCTCAGATCATGCAATAGTGGTGTTCCCTCAGGAACTTATGCAGACTCTTACGTTAATCCATTTATGCCAGCTCCTCCTAATTCTTGAGGCAATAGAAATAGTCAAGCTTAAATCCTTATAGATAGAGTTTTCTTATGAAGTCCCCACAGACAGTTATGGGATTTCACGCAAGCTCAAAAGCATCCTATCAGTGCCCTTATGTTCTAAACTTTGAAAGTATTCATTTTTGTTCATGAAAAATTATGCATTAACCAAAGTAAGATATGCTTTTTGATCCCTTCTCAGAATCTTATGATAGCATATAACCTAGAGTTAGAAGCATGAACAGAGAATTTTAGAAGTAGTAAAGTAGGATAGTATTTATTTGGATTTAGCAGATGATGTATTCATTGAGCTCATTGTATGAAGGGTGAATCAGTAGGCATGAAATAGTGTATGCAAGAATATAAGTTTGTTGATTTGAAATTATATATTTTTGATATTGGGTATGTTGGTGTAATGGTAATTCTCATTATTTAGATGTTATGTTAGTAGGCTACGAAGGAAGTTGGTATGATTCATTGAAGGTTTAGGGATATCCATGTAATGTGTTAGAATCTTAGTTTGAATCTTTAAAGATTGAGCTAATAGAAAGAAGTACTGAAATTCTAGATAGTGTGAACTCATGGTATGGTGATCCTTCTGAAAAATCTAAGTTAGTAAGAGATTAAGTTATTGTCATGACTATTGGGGCTATAGAAAGTTAAGAGTTCTATCTCAGAAGGATGTATTAGCAGTGGGTTTTACATTATCATGTGTAATCTTTCAGGGTGAGTTTATCATTTATGTGTATTAACCCAGACTCTATAGTAAAGTGGTTACAATTTACTTAGACTTTAAAAGGGTCTCGCAGACTTAGAATGATGGCTTAAAGCTAAGGGGGAAATGATAGGATAAGTAACCAAGTCAGGCTCTCAGATTCTAGCAGTGATGCCAATGTGTTGTAGGATAATATTTGGGAGAAAAATGGCCAACCCATTCTTATTTCGGTATTTGTACTTCAATTATCATGATATCTACTCATGCCTTACATATTAGCTCCATGATAATAACTCATATTCATGCATTTTCCATTGAATCATGTACTCTCCCAAATTCTAGTATGAGGAGTTCCAGTTTATTCAACAGTACGAATCATGTTCAATGAAATCATGAACTCCTAACTCAGGTCATGCAACTCATTACTCATGTACTTGTGTTTTACAGAATGTTCAGTTCTAGCAACTCATGCTACACTCTTAATGATCAGTGAAATTAGATTATGTCATTAATGTCCTCAGTTTTGATCTTTGTAATGAATCCATGGTGTGGGTACTCTATTTCTCAGGCCTCAGTTAAGTGTCCAAGTTATGCACAATATTCTTTCATGCTTCAGATTCTCATGTTCTAACCTTTCAGTGATGTCTCCTTGGGTCGAGATAGTGATGATGAACAATTGTATAGATGGGAGAGAGTAAATGTTTCTTATTGAAGAAAGATTGTTGTATGGTTGTTTTAGCTAAGTCTATAAGTGTAAAGTAAGATTGAGGCCAAGTTTAAGATATATGTCACGGTTAGTTGAAATTTGGTGTGTGATTTTCTTAATAATAGCACATGGAAGTTGTTAATGATAGAAGTATTAGAAAGTATGTAAAAGATATTTTGATGGGTTATTTGCCTAGAAGTTCATGTGTTGTCATGAAGATAGGCTTGAATGTCATGTTTGTATGTATAGGGATGAATGTATTGCACGTTAGTGAATGTCTAGTAAGAGGTTGAATGTAGTTATTGAAGTGGTAAGAAGAATTATTCTTGAGATGAGAAGTTGTGAAGCAAGTTGTATTGAATTCATGATTTCGACGAGTATTACGGTGTTATGGGTGCACTTTGAAGATTTGAAGAGGCTTGAACATAGTGAAAAAATTCAGTTCAGTTCAGACTTCAGTAGATAGAGTTATCAGTTCCTATGTGAATATTTTCAGTAGCCTCAAGTGAAGTATGGTATTAAAGTGTAATGTATAGTTGATGGAGTATTTGAGGAGTATGTCTAAGCTTGAGAGTAGCAATTGCATTGTCTAACGCTTAGAAATTCTAGTTTTTGTTTCATAGGCCTATATTCCATGATTATAGAATATAGCCATGTTCTATTTCCTTATTCAGATACTCCAGTTGAGTATAAGCTTTTAGTATAATTTAGTCTGTATGTCCAGCAATTCAATTTAGCGGTCAGACAGATAAGTTCCTATGGTTTTTCCATCTTCCAATCTAGTCTTACTATTTGATATTTCATAAGTATGGCCATTCTAAGAGGTAATTTGTTCACATCTATGTAAATTGTGAATTTAGTTTAGTTCATGATATTTAGTTCATGTATAATGTTTCAGATACAGTTATGGAATCACGTTCCAAGTCATTCATGTTCAGTACATGATCTCAGTCTCAGTACAGTACTCTAAGTCTAACCAGACTCATTTGAGGATGAATGTTCCCAAGGGGGAGATATTTTAATACCCCATACTAATCGTATCTTGATTTAGCTTATAGTTTTATGCTTAAGGGGATTAAGTCTTGATTTTTCAACAAGTGTTGGGGACGTATCCATTTTCAAGACCTCTAAACTTTGAGGATTTTCATTTTGGTCTTCCCGATCCCGAGATGTTATTTTTTGAATAAATTCATATTTAGGGGTGTAAGAAGTATGTCAGGGAAGTTTCAAATTTTTTGGGCAAGTTTTGGGTCATGTTTGGATCACGAATCCAGCAAGTCACCGCGATAGCGCCGCATCGCAGAGCTATTCTCATTGCCACATACACTGCATCACGGTAAGGGTGTCGTTCTCAGTTCTTTATTTATAATTTGAATTCATGTGTCAGAATCTTTATGTTAGTGTGTGAAGTGCTTATGAGGTGAAAATGTTCATAGAAACTACTTACAACAAAGTTGAGCTGAGATCCTTTGTTTCATCGAAAGTTTGGTGTTCGATCCTACAAGGATCAACTTTGAATGTGTATTACTTTTGACATATATAGATTTTTTAACTCAAGACCCACCAAATTGTAGATAATTGAATTAGCTTTCCAACAATACAAATTTCACCTTAATCTGATACCCAAGAAAAAAGTTATGATAATTTTTGTCAGAAATAGTAAGTCGTTGTGATAAGACCGCATCGCGATGACCCTTTAAACTACGGTTCAGTTGCAAAATGAATTGCCTAAGGGGAAATTAATTCTTATCCACTCATCCCAATCATTCCTAAAATGATTTGGGGAATATTTTAGGTCATTATTGGCCTTGTTCTCTATTTTTTCTCTGAAGAAAACCCTCCCCTTTCTCGAAGAACAAAAATTCATATCCATTCTTCACAAGAAATCAAGAATTAAAGTTCCAAAATCCGTGAACCTTCAGTAAAGCATCAAGATTGGTGTTCCTATTCCAAGATTAAGTGTTTAAGGTATGTGGGAGTTCATCCATGGGTCCCCTTTCACCCATGGAGCCCAGGAGCCCTTTTTGGTTTTAAATTATGAGGTTTTACATGTTTATGTTGAACTATATCCATGAATCTCTGGTTAATTCAATTTTAAGTTAAGATTATAAGTGTTTTCAAGTGGAATGAGTTATAGAATGTTTTGAATGTTGTAGTTCCCATATCATGTTCAGTTGATTCAGAATAAATCCCTAAATTATTATTTGAGTCATGTAACCATGCTATTTCCTCATGTTTAAAAGCATTCCCATGTTTAAAATCATGATCTCCACATATTTGATGAAATGCCATGTTTGGGTCTTTGAAACATAATCACTTAATATAGTATCTCAAGTTTGATGTCGTATTTTATACTCATTTAGTGCTGGTGGGTTATAAACACCTGATACCTAATTAATTTACATAAATTTAGCTTTTCAAGTACTTAGACAGTTAATCCATGAATCTTATCAGTATACTCAGATATTTATATTCATGATGAGCATTATCAATTTATATGTTAATAATTACCCCAGAATTCAAATGCACTATTATTTTTAGAATATCATGACCTGAGCTTATCAGTTATCAGTTATTAGTGCATGAACCAGTTAGTATTTTAGTGTCTTTTAGTTGGGAGTAGGATTTAGCACCGAGCGACTGCAAAGATTACGGCTTCCCCGTTAGTTAGGCAGAATCATTAGTAGCAGTCCCAGTGTTCCATAATTACATAGCCTGCATAGGATATGAGAGGTCACCCATCAGGTGTTCCATAATTACATAGCCAGCATAGGATATGAGAGGTCACCCATCAGTTTAGGCTTGACTTCTTATCAGGGGTCACCTGTCATTTTAGGATTGATTCCATAGTCTTTTCGTACATCAATTTAGTGATGACTATAATTCAGGTTCTATTTCAATGGCAAGGATGGAACTGCCCTCCTCAACGTTAGTAAGACATTTGACTCCATGATAGCTTACTTAGTTTATGTCGGTTACATGATAGTTCCCACTGTTTAAGTCAGTATTCATTGTATTTTCAGTTAAGGTTTACTTGACTAAGTGTACAGACTTTCAGACATTTAGTTTTACAGTTATTAGTCTTTCACATTTCAGATTTATCTCTGCAAGATAATAGATATACACTTAGTCTTGCATTCGTAGATATTAAGTTTCCATCATGTCATTTAAGACCCAGTATTCATTCAGTACCCATGTTTTACTATTTTCCAGTTTTAGTTTTACTTATATTATAAAAGTAAAGTTGTAAGGAAGTAAGTTTAGTGATTCACCAGCTTATCAGATTATACTTGTTATGCATTTTTTAAGATATTTCAGTTTTCTATTTATTTCAGTCTCTTGGTGAGTCTACTTACACTTAGCATGCATGTTTTAAGATTCTGTATGAAACCAGTTTTACTTATTGCATTCACCCCCGCTTACTCAGTACATTCAATAAGTACGAATCCACATATGCGTCTGTGTGGCTACATTATTTCATAATGTAGCTACCAGTTGTAGCCCACATATCACGATCAGACTGTTGCAAATTCCATTTAGCAGGTGATGAGTTCTCCTACTTCGGGAACTTTAGTTAGATTTTGCTTATGTATTTTATTTATTACTTAAATGTATTGATTAGTGGTAGTTGGAGGCATGTCCTATCTATCTATAGTTAGTATAGTAGAGGCTTCATAGATGTTAGTTAGAGTCAGTCTTATAATTTCAGTTCTCTATTCAATTTTTATCATATTGAAAATTGTATCAGATTATCTTTTTTCCAAATTTTTTCATGATAATATTTTTCGCACAGCAGAACTAGCTATTTAATATGTTTTAAATTAGTTTCCCAACAATATACCAGTTCATGGATTAGCTTGGGATCACTTGTGTTTCCAAGCATCGTGTTACGACTAGGGGTAATCTCGGGTCATGGAAAATTCTAGGAAAACTGAGATCATGCACTTGACACTTGTTAATTAAATCATGACTAAATATTTGAATCGAAGACATGATGCATGGACTGAATTCAATTAATAATTTCATGGATATGGATAAATTACCTCATGGAGTAGCCATACTCATAAAACTTTGTATAGTAAGACTAGATGGAAAGATGAAAAACTCTAGGAGCTTATCTATCGGATTGCATAACTGAATGCTGGCTATACGGACTGACTCATCCTAAAAGTTTATTCTCAACTGTAGTATTTCTTCAACACTCTTTCTAAGAAGGTCAAATAACATTAGAGAGAAAAGAATTTTGGACGCGATCTGATTAGGATATTTGAATAAGGAATATAGGCCTTAGGCAGTGGAACCATTTCTCAAATACTCCCTCAACTATGTTTTTCCTATGAAATACTAACCTTCATTTGATGACACTTAAAATCTTCACATGGGAATTGATAACTCTATTTACCAAAGTCTAAGCTGAAGTAAATTCTCTCACCATGTTCAAGCCTACTCAAAGTCACAAGGTACCACACATAACACCATAATACTAGTCTAAACCACAAATTCAATATCCTATGTGTTTTCAGAGCTTGCATCTCAAGAATAATACTCCTTACCATTTAAACAACTAACCTTATCCTTTTACTAGGAATTCACTAACGTACAATGCATTTATACACATATATACTGACATGACATTCTAGCCTATCATTATAACTGCATATGGACTTTCATGTACTATCCTCAAGAAGACATAGCTAGAATTTTCAACTAGCTATGACATAGACCAAAAGTATTACCTCAATCTTCATTCACACTTATAGCCTTAGATAAAACTATCATACAAAAATCTTTCCCTAATATGGAATATTTACTCTCACCCATCTAAGACATTGTTCATCCATTTTCATCACCACTATCTTTAAATAAGGAGAGGTCACTAAAAGGTTAGAACATGAGGACTTGAAGCATGAAATAATATTATACATAAATTTTGACACATAACTGAAGCTTGAGAAATAAAGCATCAACGGCATGAATTCATTAAAGATATCAAAACATAGGACATAAATGATATAATGCAAATTTTCACTGGTCATTAAGGGTGTACCATGAGTTTGGGGAACTGAACATACTATAAAACATGAGTACATGAGTCATGAGCCTCATGACTTGAGCTTGGAGTCCATAAATTCATGAAATATGATTTTTATTTCTAAGTGAACTGGAAACCATAGAATAGGAACTGGGAGTGAAGATGATTTATATAAAGTGCATGAATATGAGCTTTGATTAGGGAGCTAACTTGTAAGGCATGAACAAATGTCGAATTGACTAAAGTACAAAATTTTTCACTAAAATAAGAATAGGTCGGGTATCTTTCTCCTATACTGAGATCTACAACTCATAGGCATCCCTAGTAGAATATAAGATCCTTACTTGGTTCCTTATTCTATCATCTCCCCTATAGATTTCAGCCATCGTTCTAAGTTTGCGAACCCCTTTAGTAAATTCTAAACTGAACTGCAACCACTCTACTCAAGAGTCTGAGATATAACAATACGCATAAATAGTAAACACATCTTGAAAGACTATATCTTAAAGTGTAAAACTCGATACTAGTACTTGTTTGTGAAATAGAACTCTTAACTTTCTATAGACCCAAAAGCCATCATATAATAACTTGAAGACTTACTAACTTAGAATCTTTAGGAGTATTAGCATTCCCTGAGTTCACACCATCTAGAATTTCAAACTCTTCTTTCTGTTAGCTTAACCATCCACAATTCAAAGTTAGATTCTAACACTTAACATGGATATCCCAAAATTATTAATGAACTATACTAACTTAGTACTATTGGATAGTAATCAGGAAACACTAATCCTCACAAAATTGTATGAACATACTCAATCTTAAACCTTAGTACTAAGTTATCTCTCAAAGAAAAGTACAGATATCTCCGTACCATTCTCCATGCCTCTACTAGACACAAATTCATAGACACCGTAAGAAACTTAAACCTTGTGATATTATACAAATTTTGTCACGACCCAAGACTATCCTCTGGTCATACCTGGTGTTTGGAGCCACAAGTGATCCTAATCTAACCCATGTACTAACATGATACTTGAGTAACTAATTTAACATATATATATATATAGACGCTAAATAACTGAGCGGAAACATAATCGACATGAAATAAGTTGTTTCAATACATAACTAATCAAAGTTTACAATACTATAATCTGAAAGAGAGAGGAACTTAAATGACAAATAATGACTCTGACTGACCATATATGAAACCTTAACTATACTGACTATAGGTAGATGGTACATGCCTCTAACTATCCCAAATTAATACATAAGAATAATAAAAATAAAATATAGGAACTGCAACTGACTTGATCCCTTGAAATAAGAGAACCCATCACCTACTGGCTAAATGTTGTGAACTATCTGAACCTGGTGTATGGGCTACATCTAGTACCTACATTATCTAGGAATGTATCCATAAACGCATATATGTGGTCAGTACTTTGGGATGTACTGAGTATGTGAGACATGTACTAAATCATGGAAATACTTAATGTATGTTTTAAAACTGAGGTGATAAGCTATTTTCTGAAATATGCCTTTAAATTATGGTTGTATGTAAAATTTATAAGACTTATTAAAATTTCTATATCCTGATTTAAAAATATTTTTATGAGCTAGAAAGCAATATAAATATGAGTGCCATATGCAAATCTCAATTTAAGAACAGTAAGCATAAGTACTTGAATATATATAATGAATGTAAGAACAAATAAAGCATCTGCTAAAATAAATGGTAAATTTGAATTACTGATAACTGATAAATTGAACACTTGGTCATGCAAACCTGAGCTGATGTGGTCTAAATACTAAATCAAGACTGTGGGAGATAATATTTAACCAAAATGCCCCCAATATAAGCTAATCAAGTTCCAACTTTTAACCCAACTTGGAAGGGTGTCAATACCTAGCCATAGGTACTGACACTGATGGTGTGGGTCCATAAATCGGATGTCTCGAAGGACCAAGGTGTCAAGTCTAAACTAACAAGTGACCCTTAAAAAGGCATCAAGACTAAATAGATAGGTGATACCCCATAACGTATGTTTGCTACATAGTTCTAGAACTTTGGGATTTCTAGTAACAATGTTGTCTAACTAACGGGGGAGTCGCCATCCTTGTGTTCACTCGGTGCTAAGTTCTACTCCTAACTGAACTGACATGGAAGCATAAACTAGTGCTTGCAATTATAACTGATATGCTAAAATATGGTATTCTAAAAATAACAATGCATGAATAATCAAAAGTAATCATGAGCAAGTTAACTGATGTATTTAGCATGATATAATACCGGTGTGTGCTCATTCTAAAAAATATTATAAATTTCATAGTACAAACATGGTATGTGATACGCTCAAATTACAACTCTCGTTAGAAAGTATAGGTGGTCGCTGTCAAATATAGAACCCAACTGGGTTGGGTGTCGAATCCCATAGGGAATACTGTGCTCACTAAGTATTGTGGTTGTTATTAGACTGTTGATCGAAGGTTCCAGAATAAAGGCGGGTTTTATTTATCAATTGTATTCAAATGTTTTTCACAGAAAGTAATCCAATTGTAGGTTGTATTGCAAATAGAAATTCAATAAGAGAAGTCAAACTAGAGTTATAGTTACCAAAATGCTTAAGCAGCTAGGGTTGTGAACTATTTTGGATTCCCAATGAACAATTCTAATTGCAAGAGTAGTTGAATTATATGGATTACCCATTATTTTCTCAACCTAAATGAGTAACTTATCCCTTAATTCTTTCAAACTTAAGGAACAGATTATTTATTGAACTATATTCTCACATGGGTTGATCTGGTTAAGGCATCTACCCTCTATCCAAAGGTTAAAGCCCTTAGATTTATGTAAACCCTTTCTTTTCCCAACAAACACTTTTCTATTCAAACAAGTGTTGTTCTTGGGCTCACTTTTCAAGTTTGCAACCATGAAAAGTCATTAAAATGAAGAAAGGTTTATGCAATGTCAATTAATCATGGGAATCTACTAGATTCACAATCCCTCACATCAAGGCTCCCATAACCCTAGTTATGGGAGCTTAGCCACACATCTCCATTATAGAAAGAGAAGAAATCATTGTGTTATTCATAAATTAATTCAAAATTTAGTTACAAAAGTCACAATTATTGTTCTTCAATCTCCAAAGGAGAAAATAATAATGGAAACTAGATCTACAATTCTTGAATGAATTTTAGAGAAAAACTATGTACAATTTGTTTTCTAGTATGGAAAACTCTCATAAAAGATAAAAAGATAAAAGATAATAATAAAACCTAAAACTGGGTATTTATATGTTCCAAGGTAAAAAGGATTTAAATTTGAATTCAGAAAAAAAATGCGACCAAATTGATGGTTAAATTGGTGGTCCACCGCAAAACTGGTGGTCCACCATTTTGATCGTCATTGAGTATTCTAAAATCTTGCATTCTATTTGGGTATGGTGATCAGGTTGGTGGTCCATCACAAAATTGGTGGTCCACTATTTTGACCACCAGTGGATCTTCTGAAATACTAAATCTGGTGGTCAAATTGGTGGTCCATCGCTAAACTGGTGGTCTACCATTTTGACCTTCGTTGAGTGTTCTGAAATCCTGAATTTTGTTTGGGTCTGGTGGTCAGGTTGGAGGTCTACCATTTTGACCACCGGTGGGTCTTCTGAAATTCTGAATCTAGTGGTGAAATTGGTGGTCCACCATTTTGACCTTCACTGAGTGTTTTGAAATCCTGAATTTTGTTTTAGGTTTGGGGGTCAATTTGGTGGTCCACTATTTTAACCACCAGTGGTGTTTTTCTATTATTTTCCCGAGTCTTCTCCATCAGCTAGCTCCTTACCCTGAAATACTAAAATCCAGCATTAAATGTAACCTTAGTTGCTTGAAAACATGCAATTTTCCTAAGAAAAAGATGCACAATGTTACGTCAAAAGCCGGAACATCAATACCCTCAACTTAAAACAATTGCTTTTCCTCAAGCAACTAGATAATACCATACTACAATGCTTAACCAAGAGAAACATAAGATACCTATGACAGTCAATCATCAATTTTAGTTCAAACACATTACCTTCTCCAAGTTCAATCACTTTAAATCCAACTGTGTATATTAATGAAAGTCAACAATGTGACATAAAGAAATCAAGCTACGGTATCACATTAGTAACAAAAAACCAAGCATATGTACAAGTTACACTACCTAATCATGTAAGCAGCCAGCAATACAACCAATGTGCCCTTACAACGAAGTCCCTCCTCACTTATATATGAAATCAAGCATGTCAATGCGGGGACGGTTAAGAGACACTCACTCTCAGAAAGAAGTTCCAATTAATGTATGTCAAATACCATAAGCTTTCCCTTATTTTCATCACTTAAGCTTTCAGACAGTTAAGTTAACATCACTATAGGACTTTTCTTCAGCTTGTAACGCAAGCTTGAGGCTGGTATGATACGTAAAGATATATAAAGTGACTAGGCCTCCTTGGCATTACTCTAAATTTTGGAGTCTCACTTATTAACCTTTAAATTATTTCTCCCTTCCTTTATTAAAGTAACTTCAGTTTGGGTACGGTCTTTTAGTCATTCATTTTATTTTTTTCACAACTTTTCTTTTCTTATTCTTTTTCTACCACACCCAGCCTTGCAATCTTTTTTCTTATTTACCTTTCTTCATACTCACTTTACAGCATGCACCCCTATGATAGCCAACCTCAACTTAGGCTATTTTCCTAAATCGAAGTACATAATGTCCAAGGAGGACCAGGGCCAAAATAGGTTCATTGGGATCAAGGGAAATCACTCACACATAGAAGGCCATTTAGGCTAAAATAAGACTAATATCAAAAATGGACTATGATCCTTTCCTAACCACTAACATATAACCTAGGCAAGACTAATCGGGCAAGTTCTGGATTTAACACACAAAGAAACTTTCTAAAATCTCACACATATTTGGCACAAAGGTATATCACAAGCTACTACCTGACCGGGTTATGCAATTTTTAGCAATGATCATTGTGTCCGTAATACTAATGCCATAAAAAGATTTACCGTAGTCACATATAGATGCATATCACACAGTTACATAATAGATAATTGGAGAGGTATTCATCATTTGTCCTAAAAATCAATAAAAATATGTCAATTGCCTTAGGTACTTATTTTTCTCCCAGTTAACCACAAAACATCATGAAACAAAACACAATATTCCTAAATATGTTGGCTCTACTAGGAACAAGACTCTGGGGAAAAGAGACACAGCAACAAAAACCCCAAGAGGACATCAACACCCACAAGTAGCCCCCCTCAACTTAAAATCATGTACTATCCCCAGTGTGTCAAACCAAAACAAGAGAGTTAGAAACATACCTGTGGCACCATGGGTGTGAAGATCTAATGTCAACCACATAAGACGAATACAAACAATAAAACACCTTGGGTTACCTCCCAGGCAGCGCCTGATTTAACATCGCGGCATGACTCGGGCATCTTGACTACTTATAATTCGCCAAGATACCTTTTTATACCTCTTTACTTTACTTGTTAAATCAAGAAAATTCTTTATTCCTAGTCCAGCCACTTGGAAGCGCTAACACCCTTTCTTTCAAGTTCAACCACACCAGCCATGATCTCCACAACAGACCTATCATTAACTGGTACATCTCACTCATCTTTATAGAATACATCAACAATCGAGAAGACACTCATCTCCTGTTGTTATTTTATGGATTTACATACTATAAAACTAACCTCTTTCCTGTTGAGTCTAAATTTCAGCTCATTCAACTCCAAGTTAACTAACACTCTCCCAATTACTAAGAATAGCCTACCCAAAATTATAGATACTTTAAAGTCACTTTGCAATCAAGAATTACAAAGTCAGTAAGAAATATAAAATCAACAACCTTTACAAGTACATCATGTAGAATCCCTACGAGCCACTTCACAGAACTATCTTCTATAACTAGCCTCATGTTTGTGGGAATAAGATCCCCCTAACCTAATTTTATATATACAACAAGCGGCATCAAGTTTATACTAGCTCCCAAATCACATAGAGCTTTTGCAAAATCAATAGACCCAATAGTGAATGGGATGGTAAATGGTCCCAGGTCTGCCTTCTTCTGCACCAAACACTATATGGAGATAGCACCACAATGATAAATATTGTCCACCATCTCATAGCTAACTACCGCTTCTTTGTGACAACATTTTTTATGAACTTTGCATACCCGAGCATTTGTTCCAATACCTCTACCAATGGAAAATTGATCGTCAACTGCTTAAGATTAGCCATAAAATTTCCAAACTTTATGTATTCAACCTTTTTCTTCATTCTATGAGGAAAGTGAGGCAGTGGTTTTTGTAGAAAAGTCACCACTACTTCCTTTTCCTAGTTTTTCCCTTTTTCTAATCCATCAACCAGCTGATGATTAGAAGGAACATCAATATCATCCTATTTTTTAGACTCCATAGGATTACTTTTTTGAAGTTTGATATCTTATTTGATCACCTCTTCAATAACAACTTTTCCCACAGAAAGGAATAGTAATACCTTACCACCCTGTATGGTAATTGCCATGCAAGATCTATTATTTCGAGGGTTCTGAACTGCATCACTTAGCAAAGTCCCACTATTTCTTTGGTTGAATGCAGTGGATAATTGGCTCAGTTTCTACTCTAGTTATTTGATAGCAGTTGAGTGCAGTTTACTAATGGACTCATGGAAGACAAGTCACTCTTCATCATTGTCACCCCAGTATTTTTTACCTCAACTTCTTTCAATAGTTTCTCTATCATGTCTTTCATGGACAATTTTCCTGAACTGGTGGCAGCATTATCACAACTTCCAAGAGGTACATACATTTCACTCCTATTAGTATTATTCTTCGAACTCCCTTGATCTTTATCCTTGTAACCAAACTTGTCATAATAGTTTTAACCTTGGTTTCCTTGGATATTTTCTTAGAAACCCCTCTGATTACTTAGATAGTTTGCCTCTTTTTCTAAATCAGAGTCAGCTCTGCCTTGGGATCCTACAGCTTTCACTTTCTCAGTCTTTCTAAATAATAAATGCTTGGTCAACAAATCCATTTGCGTCTTCAAGTATGACATGTCCTGTTCATATTCCTCCTCTTTTTTGTGTTGCTCTACAGTCATACCATTATCACAGTAGGACTTGCTACCACAGAATCCCTGGTATGCTAAGCTCTACTTTGTTTAGTCATCCGATCAAGCATCTCTGAGGCCTCTGGAAATATGATATCAGCAAATGATCCTTCTACAGCATTATCCATGACTGGCTTTTTAATAGAGTTCAAGGCCCTATAGAGAGTCTCTATCAAATAAATATCAGCATATTATGATTCAGGCATTGCATCAGCTTCTTTTTAAATCACTCCCAAGTCTCGTGAAGAGCTTCAGTTGGAAGCTACCAAAAGTTGCTGATCTTATATCTTAACTGTACCTTCCTAGGAGGTGGAAAGAACCTTTCTAGGAAAGCCTCTTTCAACTGCCTCTAGTTGGTTTTAGAATTGGGAGTCATTCTATTGAGCCATAGTGTTTTCTCTCCAGACAAAGACAATGTAAACAAGTGTAGCCAAATAGCATTCTGTCCCACTCCCGGGTTATCAAAGGACTTGCAAATAGTGACAAAGTTCACTAAATTCATATTAGGATCATCCCTCGGGAGTCCACCAAACAACCCCTTTAGATGGAGAAGTTGAATCATTGTGCTTTTAATATTAAACTTAGATCCTGGAGCTAGAGGTGGAGGAATAATAGCTCTAGTAACACCTGGCCCATCCATTCCATCCTCATCATCATTAAGATCAAACTACATATGCTAACGATCTAGCCTTGCTCAAAAAAGATGATTTCTATTTATATTCTGGTTCACCAGCACAGCTACATTCTCTGCATGCCTTGGGTTAGCAGGATCTAACAAGTCCTCATCCCCTAAATCATCATCATCAAGATAAGGATGATGTGCAGTTTTTCATCATTTTGTTGATAAAACTAGGCTCTAGCCATGACGGCTAGTATTTAGATTTCTAAGGGTCTATCATTCCGCCAATTAACTACGGTTCCAAATGTATGAGTAATAATGGTGAAATCAATCTACGTGTACTTGGCATACACAATAACTACCCTTCACAAATAAAAAACAACAAACAAAGGTAAAATTTGGGAAACTTAACCAAAGGTCAATTAACAAGCACAAACTTAATTTACAATCGTATTCCCCGATAATGACACCAAAATTTGATACGCCCAAATTACAACTTTCATTAGAAAATGTAAGCGATCACTTTCAAATATAGAACCCAACTGGGTTGGGTGTCGAATCCCATAGTGAATACTGTGTTCACTAAGTATTGTAGTTGGTATTAGACTGTTGATCGAAGGTTCCGGAATAAAAGGGGTTTTGATGTATAAATTGTATTCAAATGTTTGTCACAGAAAGTAATCCAACTGTAGGTTGTATTGATAATAGTAATACAATAAGAGAAGCAAAACTAGAGTTATGGTTACCAAGATGCTTAAGTAGCTAGGGCTGTGAACTATTTTGGATTCACAATGAACAATTCTAATTGCAAGAATAGTTGAATACTATGGTTTACCCATTAGTTTCTCAACCTAAATGAGTAACTTATCCCTTAATTCATTCAAACTTAAGGAACATATTATTTATTAAACTATATTCTGACATGGGTTGATCCTGTTAAGGCATCTATCCTCTATCCAAAGGTTAAAGCCTTTAGATTTATGTAAACCTTTTCTTTTCCCAATAATTAATTTTCTATTTGAACAAATGTTGTTCTTGGGATCACTTTTCAAGTTTTCAATCATGAAAAGTCATTAAAATGAAGAAGGGTTTATGCAATGTCAATTAATCATGGGAATCTACTAGATTCATAACCCCCAATCAAATATTCACATCAAGGCTCCCATAACCCTAGTTATGGGAGCTTAGCCACACATCTTCATTATAGAAAGAGAAAAAATCATTATGTTATTCATAAATTAATTCAAAATTTACTCATAAAAGTCACAATTATTGTTCTTCAATCTTCAATGGGAAAAATGATAATGGAATCTAGATCCACAACTCTTGAATGAATCTGAAAGAAAAACTACGTACAATATGTTTTCTAGTATGGAAAAATCTCATAAAAGATAAAAATATAAAAGATAATAATAAAACCTAAAACTGGGTATTTATATGTTCCAAGGTAAAAAGGATTTAAATTTGAATTCAGAAAAAAAAGTGCGTCCAATTTGGTGGTCAAATTGGTGGTCCACCACAAAACTGGTGGCCCACCATTTTGACCTTCGCTTAGTGTTCTGAAATCCTGCATTCTGCTTGGGTTTGGTGGTCAGGTTGGTGGTCCACCACAAAACTGGTGGTCCACTATTTTGACCACCAGTGGGTCTTCTGAAATCCTGAATCTGGTGGTCAAATTGGTGGTCCACCGCAAAACTGGTGGTTTGCCATTTTGACCTTCGCTGAGTGTTTTAAAATCCTGAATTCTGTTTGGGTCTGGTGGTCAGGTTGGTGATCCACCGCAAAATTGGTGGTCCACCATTTTGACCACTAGTGGGTCTTCTGAAATTCTGAATCTGGTGGTCAAATTGGTGGTCCACCGCAAAACTGGTGGTCCACTATTTAGACCTTCGTTGAGTGATTTGAAATCCTGAATTCTATTTTAGGTGTGGTGGTTAGTTTGGTGGTCCACCACAAAAATGGTGGGCCACCATTTTGACCACCAGTGGTGTTTTTCTACAATTTTCCTATGTTTTCTCCTTCAGCTATCTCCTTACCCAGAAATACTAAAATCCATCATTAAATGCAACCTTGGTTGCTTGAAAATATGCAATTTTCCCAGGAAAAAAATGTACAATGTTCCATCAAAAGATGGAACATCAATATGAATAACTTGAAATCTTGAAAACTATATCATGCATAATCATGTAGGTATTGGGTGTTCATAACCCAGCATCATTGGAAAATATAATTAAATACGATAATTTCAAAGTAATGACATAATACGAAATTTCTTAAACTCAAAAATTCAACAAATTTACTAATGTAATGAATTATCATGATTAATGTATTGAAGAATACTTGAAATTATAAAGGAATACTATTTCATGGTATAATTTAGGAATTACATGGAGGAAATCATGGGAGTTATACTTTTCATGGAACCCAAATCATAGTAGAATTAAACTTGAGAATTGGGGAAAACCTTTGGACTCAATGGGTGAAAGGAACCCATTAATGAATATCCCACATACCTGATTTTCTTGACTTCTTAAAAGAGAAACTTGGATTTGGAGCCTTGGGCAGTGAATTATTGGAAGAAACCCTTAGAATGATAAAATCATGTTTATATCAGTCATAGGATTGTTTAGGAATTAATTAACATCTTTACCCTCGAAAATTTGAAGAGAAACATAGGTTTTAGTCTTTATAAACATGGTATGTGCCATGCTAAAAATTGCAGAGCACAAGGTTCATGCCCCACTGAAATCGTGCACCCTCACTGGTTCCTCAAGAAAATGCTCATAACTTTTCTCTCTGGTATCAAATTAAGGCAAAATCGGATGAGTTAGAAAGAGGACACATTTATCTATAATTTAGGGGGTCTTGTGCTCAAAAATTTAATATATTCTAGAATTTATAGACGTTTAAAATTGACCCTTGTAGGATTGAATACCAAAACTTGTTTGAATCAAAAACTCTTAACTCAACTTTGCTCTAAGTGTTTTCTATGAACATTTCCTCGAAAGAACTTTACACACTTGGTAAATAATCATGACATATACATTCATACACAAATTATTGGATTAGAATTTATACACATAGAAATAAAAGTTTGAATTCTAGCCCAAAAAAGAGGGGTGTTACAAAAGCTCCCACTATGTGAAAGGTTTGGGGAAGGGACCGACCTCAAGGATCTATTGTACACAGTGTTAGCTTGTATTTACAATAGATGTTTTTTCCAAGGCTTGACCTCATGTTTTCTACAGAAATATAGCATTTTCGAAACGTAAAACTATGAAAATTTTCAAGTTTCTGAGGTTTTTTTGTTAGATATGATGCGTTTTGGGTATGTTTTGTAGGAAATCTTGTTTTGGATGCTAAGTTTATGAAAATGATGAAAAAAGGTTTTTTGTCTACTTATTGGAGCAATTATGGAGGTTCAGGATACTTGTCAGATTGTTCGTGATCAAAACATGTGCGGGAATTAAAGAAGAGCTAAAAAAAAAACTTCTAGCACATTGCTAAGTCAACATGCGGACTGCGTGTAGCATATGTGGACTGCATATGGGCAAAGAATGTGATAGAAGTCCAAAATCTCGAGAGCTAACCTGCAGGAAATTTTGGTCCTGGTACATGTGGTCACTACATGCGCCCAACCAGCAAGCTGTATGTAGTGACCACATATAGACACCGACCTTTTTTTGTCCTACTTCGTTAGGGCTTTGGCTTTAGGGTTTCCTCAGGTACTGTAAATACCCCTTGTATATTTTTTAGTAGAAGTTATGCACTCTTGATACTTACAAATATATTTTGTTTTCGAGATACTATTTTGGTCTTAGAATTATCTTGTATTGATTTCACTTGATTAATTCAATTACGATTTTTTGTTTTTACTTATGATTATTGTGATTTCATCTTAGCTTTCAATCATGAATGTTTTTGATTAATTCACAAGCATGAACAACTAAAAACCTTTATTTAGGGTTATGGTAACCCTGGCGGATTGACGAAGTAAGGGAAGTGCTATTATTTTTCTGAACCAATACCCATGCATGCACTGTATTATCTTTACTTTAATAGTTATCTTAGTGGTTGAAAATGTTAGGATCCTACATAGATTATTGCTACTTACTCTAAAAGAGGAGTAGTAACTAGAAAAAGATAATGACAATAGTAATTTGGAGTTTTACTGTCGATCCATGCTATAAGATTTTATCTAAGTAAGATGGTTAGATTTCATCTAATAACTAGAGACTCAAAAGGTAATAGTTAACTGGGATCAAGATAAGGGTTAGTAAGGAGACATACTATGACTCAAAAGGTAAAAGTAAAACCTTCTGCTCATCCAAAAGACTATAGAAGGTACAATATGTATCGATTCTGCATACAATGTATCAGGTTGGTTCAATAAAGCACGATAAGCCTAAAAAGCTGAGAAGCCAAGGGGAACACAATCCTAGTGTTCACTTATGACTGATTACAACCGAAGTTCATGTTTCCCACTTGCTCAATAGTGCGACATAAACCCCCTTCCCCCTTTTACTTTTCCTATTTAAGCCATTGATTACAACAGCTGAGAGCCATGATTCCACGCATTCCCTTGGGATTTGACCCAAGCCTTTTGTGGGTTATCGTAGAAATATGGTGTTGATTTATAAATTGAAGTTGTTGTAGTTTTTGGGTTTTTCTTTTTGTTATTATTCTTAGTTCAGTATACGCCAATGTATTCCTAACACACGGAGTAAAGGAAATCTCATACTCCTACTGAATCCAAATACAGAGAGGATCCTACAAATACCTAGTAGGATAATGGAAAAGAAAGAAAATGATATTCCTGAAGGGGTTTGTGATGATGTGCCTCCCCCTTCTCTCAAAAGAGTATAGGATATTTTTGATTAATAAACTGGTGAGCTTTTAACTCAAGCTAAAAATGAGAGTAGAACAACAAAAGAAGCTTAGCGGATAGCTAAGAAGGACGAGCTAGCTGATCAAAGACAAGAAGCAGACCGTCGAGCAGCACTTAGTGGAAATAGAATAGAGCTAGAACTTCCCGTGTTCAAGTGATCCCAACATATTAGTATGTGTATCCATATATAGATGATGAAAAGATTTGGGATATGTTTAGCCGGTAGAGATTGGAGCTATTATCCCTCCTGTCTTTCCCCCAGGTGTCATGTTTAATAAAACTAGTCCTATTATCTAGCTCTTATTCAAGAATGGTGTGTTTATGGGGTTGCCTACAGATGATGCAAACATGCATCTGGCTAATTTTACTAGAATTTGCACTTTGTATACAAATCCAGGGGTGAATCAGGAGGCCCTCAGGTTGAGGTTGTTCCTTTTCTCACTTATAGGGAAAGCATCTTTATGGCTAGGGGACTTGCAAATAGGATATATTTCTACATAGAATTAGTTGTGCAGGCAATTCTTGAATCGATTCTTTCTTTCATCTAAGATGTTGCAACTTAAGGACAAGATTTCTAATTTAAGGTAGTTGCAGTATAAGTCCATGTATAAGGCTTGGTTCAAGTTCAAGAAGAAGTTGAGAATGGTGTCGAACCATCAAATTTTAGGAATGAACTTATTGGAGTTATTCTATGGAGCCCTAACCCTCAGTTCTAGAGCTGTGGTAGACACTATCTTTTGAGAAGCTCTTATGAGATTGTGTTAGGAGATAACTTCTGACATTCTAGAACAAATCTTACTCACTAATCAAGGATGGAAAAATTGGGAGGCAGAGAGGGATTCTGCTACTTACGCTATTAGAGATATTGATGACCAGAGAGTAGCAGATGATTCTATGGCGTAAGGGATTGTGGTACTGGGGACTAATATTGGGTTGTTGGAAAAGAAATTCACAACCATGAATTCCAAGAAATTTTATATAGTAGGAACACAAGGTACAACTTTCAAAGCTTATGAGTCTGAATTAGAAGAGGAGCCGAGGTATCCAAATCATCAGTTAGAGGGTTTTCGAGATCAAAGGCAAGAAAAGTAAGGTCTAAACTATTATGTAGATATAGAGACTGTAGTAGGGACAGATATAGTGATTGGAGATAAAAATATAGTTACAAGGATAACAGGGACCGTTATATTCTACTTGGCAGAAGAGATACAGAATCAAGAATGGTAAAAATGTTGACCAAATTGGTGAAGGGGAAAGAAAGTCAAGAAGCTAGCCATAAGGAGATCAAGGCTGATATTTTAGGTTTGACTCAGAAGATGGATTCTTATGTAATGACTATCAAGTAGTTAGAACATTAGTTTGGGCAGATGTCTGCCACTTTGCATCAAAGGAAGCCAGGTTCCCTCCCTACTAACACGGTGCAGAATCCTTTAAATATTAGTCATTTTTTAGCTATCACCACTAATTTTGGTGCCACTACTGATGATCCCCCTTTACCTACTATTGAGGAATTGAAGATTGATAGAACGAAAGCAATGAGAAATCAAAGACAGAGTATGAGAAGTTGACATGGGGTGATAATTATTTTAAGTATGATAGTAGTAAGGATTGGGTCGTATATCCCAATGATTATGTGCATCCTTATGGTTCAAACTTTTCCTTGCTACTAGTAAAATAGAATGAGAACCCTGGAGCAGTCACTATTCCATATTCTATTAGACCTTTCAATGTCAAACGAGCTTTATGTGACTTGGGATCAGGAGTAAATGTGATGCCTCTGGTAGTGTAAAAGCTATTGAAGATGGGGGAACTCAAACCTACTTCCATAAAGTTATTGATGGCTGATTTTTCTACAAAGAAATCGATGGGTGTTTTGTGTGACATAGAAGTAAGCATGGCATCCTTTACATTACCCACTAATTTCATGGTTCTTGATTGTGAGGTGGATTTTCAAGCCCCATTTATATTAGGTATACCTTTCTTATCCACTGGTAGGGTGTTGATTGATATGGAATTAGGGGAGATCACCTTCAAACTTAATGATGAGTAAGTAGTTTTTGATGTGTGTATGACAGTGCAATAGCCGGATAATATATGAGTGGTGTCTGTGATAGAAACTATTAATGAGGATTTTCTTGTAGAGGCCAGTGTGCTAGATATACAAGGTGTTGAAGAGAGAATAGAGGTGTCATCCACTTGGCTACCGATTGCTGAGACCGAGATGGCAATACTGTATGAGCAGATCCAACCATGGGTCTGGACTACACTAGATACGATTGAGGCTAGACTGCAGTCTAGGTACTAAGATGTGATGTCAAAGCTACGAGATAAGTTGCACTCATGGATTGATGCTTTTAAGAGTCTATTTGTACCCTCAATTATTCATCTATCATCTCTGTATGGTCCCTCACACTTTGATTTATTCATGAAGGATGATGAGATGATCCCCGTAGTTGGGACCAAGAAAGGTTGAGAGGGGGACCTGAAAAATATAGTCATGCCATATTAGTAATACTTGAAAAGGACCACCCATGATTCTACGGAGACTTCATTTGTTGATAGGCAGAGGCATGTTGAGCTAGTTTAGGGTGCATCTTCTTGTACTACACCGCCACTACCATAGCCTTCGCCAGTAGATATACCCTCATCTGGGGATGCTCATTACACAGATGCTTAGCATATCCCAAGTATGTTCTCACTTTATTTTTTTGTATTAGCTTTGCACATTGAGGACAGTGTGTAGTTTTTTAGTTGGGGGTAGAGGTTTACCATAGCCTATGTAGGTTTTTGCTATCATGATTGTTTATCTGTCAACTATGGTATGGTTGTAAACTAGTATGTCTAGGTTAATTTATGTCATATTATGTTTTGTTTTGTATTGTGTTGTGTTTTTGTGTAATTGGGAGATTTTTAAGTATTCAGGGTAGTAGTCATGTTTTCATTAGTTTTTGGAGGAAAAATAATACCCCTCTAAAATTGTGTGTTAGAACTGTATGAATGTGTACATGTATGAACATTGTGGATCTTGTTATGACATTAGGATTAGGTATATAATAATCACTTTATAATAATTGCATGAGCCGAATAAGTAGTAGTTTGTAATGTTGACTTCGTGCTATGTGTGTGTGAGATGTTACTTAGTTCTCTTTGTCTATTGAATTTAGAACTTGCCTGATTGGTCTTTCCTAGGTTGAAGGATAATTAGTTAGGAAAGGATCATATGCCATTTTTTAATTTAGTCCACTTTTAGCCTAAATGACCTTCCATCTGTGAATTGTATCCCTTGATCCCAAAGTTTTAACCTTATAGCTTATTTCTAAGTTTTCACCTTTCACCTTCCCATTTTTCGTTACAATGAACCTGTTTTTTCCCTTGTACTACTTGGACATTGTGTACTTCAGCTCAATCAAATTTCTTAAGTTGAGGGTGGCTATCATAGGGGTGCGTGATTAAAAGTGGGTATGAAGAAGGAAAAAATAAAAGAAAAAGAAAGTAGGGCTGGGTGAGGTAGAAAAAACTGAAAAAGAAAGAGAAAAAGGAAAGGAAAATTGTGAAAAGGTGAAAAAGAAAGACTAAAAGACCACACTCAACCTGAATGTGGTTTAAAATAAAAAAGGATAATAAGGGTGGAATAAAAAAGAAATTGGCTAGTAAGTGAGACCCCAAGGTTAATTTAGTGCCAAGGAGGCTTAGTCACTTGATATGTCCATATATACCATACCATCCCCCAAGCCTACATTACAAGCCAAGAAAAGTCCTATAATTCTCCTAACTTAACTATCTAAAAACTAAGGTAAAGAAAATAAGGGCAACCCTATGGTGTTTGATGTACATTAATTGGAACTTCTCTTCTATTGCGAGTGTTTCTTAACTGTACCTGCATTGACATGTATTATTTCATATGAATGAGTGGGAATTCTTTGTTGAGAGGGCACTTGAGTCATATTTCTAGATATTTGCTTGTTTTATGTGGTGTAATGACACGACCCAACCCAGGGCTTTGTCATAATAGGCGTCCCAATTTCGACCGGGACCGGAGACCAGCCCCGTTACCCAACCCAACCTCCAATAGCCTTCCCTAAGTTGGCTGAAATTCAAAAATATAACAAGATAGCGTATCTATTAAATTTACAAACTCTGGGATAGATCTATTATCGAGACTGACCCAACCGAGTCCAACTGTTCGAACCCAACCAATATCCAAACTAACCAATCCATAACCATATGAGTTCCATAACAGTTATATATAATCCCAAAATAAAAAAGGATGGAACGGTAAGACATTTAGTTCTACAGTATCAGCCCTAATACCAATACCAATGCTAAGGCTGACACCAATAACGATGTCGCCCATACCAACATATAGTAGTTCAATAAAAGCCTCTATCCAAATGAATACCAAAATCCGGTTAGGACATACCCCCATCCCTATCCAAAACCAATATCGATAAATAAAACAAATTATAAAATAACATCCATGAAATGGAGCCTTCCAGAAATATGGAAGTTCACCACTTCAATCCAATAGTTGATCCTGAATGTCCGATAGCTAAGTAGGGGGAGTAGAACGGTAGATTACTACATCGCGCAGGGATACAGCCACCCAAAGATGGGTCAGTGGGTGAACGCTATCATGAACTCAGGATAAGGATAAAATAATGCCAACTAATAAAACCAAGTGAATCAACCATATGCATACAAAACACACACACATATATATAACCATGTCGAGAAAAGGAACAGGGTTTAGCATGCTTTAAAACCATTAACCTGGGTATCTGAAGCTTAACCATCCTTAACCAGCCATGGGATATATGAGTCCAGTGTAATTATAACGACCCAAAATCTAATTCTTGGTATGACACATGGTGCTCGAAACTATAAGTAGTCCTAATCTAACACTGGTTGCTTTCTATTAGCTTTGAATCTCAAAATAGGGAAATATGAATATACGATACTGATAATGCGAAAAACTATCTGAAAATTTTGAGTATATTTGAAAATATGGATCATATCAATATGATAAAATAAATACTAAAAGGTCTAAATACAACATCGTAAATCTAAGACTGGATCTAGTAGTCCGACAAGCCTCTACTAACTGAATCTAAAGAGTTACTGGGAAAGGCCCCAGCTGACTCAGACTGTCTGGAAAGAGTAATGAAAACATTTACTAACAACTGGAAATCAGAATAGCTAAGTCCCCAAACTAAGAGGACTCACCAACTGTAGGGATGTAAATAAGATCCTCAAAAATCACTCTCACCACTGAGACTGAGCACCTGCACCTATATTATGAGACAATGTAGCACACAGACGTATATGTGGATCAGTACTTTGATGATGTATTGAGTATATGGGATGCCTTCAATAAGTAAACAATATCATAACAGTTTATAGAAAACATCACGCATGCTAAAAGTAAATGATTCACTTAAGCTTGAGTAATCTGAAATCTGAAAGTCAAATCATGAATAATAAAACATGTAATCTAAATCTTGTGAACCATTACACTTAGTTTTGAAATCTGTATTCTGTTCTTGTTCTCAAACCATATTGGCTAAGTGAAAAAGGGCTCACCTTTTTTGTCTGAAAACTAAAAGGTGTAATTCTATAACTAAAATCTTAAGTAAAATAATGTCTGAATAAGTTTGTGAGCCTTTACACTTAGTTTCTAAAATCTGGAAAATACTTCATCTTAGGGTTTTGAAGAAATTAGTTTATCTGAAGGGAGGTTCTCTTAACCGACATAAACCATTGATAACGCTAAACTTACACATCAATTTAGTGCAAGGAGGTTGTCGTTAATATATTTACCCAACTTTGGAGTCGGGGTCGAATCCACAGAGAACAATGTGAGTGGTGATTAAACTAATTTGAGACTAAAGCTACAAGTTAAATTAAAACAAATGATACAAAAATATAAAATAGGGGTTTGTAGTGACTGAACAAAAGTTATTAACACTTCCGTTTGCTTTAGAAACTCCAATCTAAAATTTCAGTGTTTCTAATCAATGATAGAGAGAAACTAGGGTTGTGATCACTATGATTATTAATCCATAAAGAACAATGACAGCAGTATTGGGTTCTCATGACTATGGGAAACACCAAATTATCAGTTTCGATAGTCCATCTAAGTGTTTCTCAACCTACTTAGATGTTGAACTCCCTAATTCTCTAGAACTTAGGAAATCATTCTATTCATAATGATTTTATCTCAATTTGATCAATCTTATTACAGCATTAATCATTAGATGAGAGCTTAACCTTCCCAAATCATTATTGATAAGTCGCTACCTTTAGTTTATTTCTCAAATCGAGCAAATCAACATAAGGCAGGATTTACTATTTGCAATCAATAAATAACAATCATAACAAAGGAATTATCAAGATGTCCCCACAATCACTCAAACCCTAACCAACTATTAAATCCATGGGGGAATAATCATAGATCCCACAACCCTAGTTGTGCGTTTTAGTTCCACATGAGAATGAAAGTGACAGCAACAATTGTAATCATCATTCAAAGTAATTAAACTTACAAAATATAAAGTCTGAAGTTGATTCTCTTCTAAGTTCAAGAGAAAATTCCCACAACCAAATCAAAGAGTTGAAAAAATTGAATTCTAAGTTAAGAGAGCCAAAAAGAAATTTAAACCTGCCCTCCAATAAGTTCCGCCCCTCTCTTTTTATTATTATAAAACCCTAACATATTCTTTTAATACTTCAGCCTAATTATGGAAAAAAATCATAGATCACAGTATTTTCTCGGATAGGCGACGACATGTGTAACGACTTATCAGGAGTCTGACAACTTATCAGGAATGTTGTTAGCTCTTCTTCACTTTTGACAATCTTTGCCTTAGGTTGACGATGAGATGTGATGGTTTATCTTATATTAGACGACTTATCAGAATTATCGTCGCTTCTTTACTTCAAATCCCATTCCCTACCTAAGCCTAACGACGAGCCTAATGGCTTATCACACTTCTGACGGCCTATCACAGATGTCATCACGAATTCCAATTGAATTTCATTCTCTGTCTAAGCCTAACGACGAGCCTAACAGCTTATCACACTTTTGACGGCCTATCACAGATGTCATCACGAATTCCAGCTGAATCTCATTCTCTGTCTATGGCTGACGATGAGTCGGATAACTTATTAGTGAGTTGATGATGTATCAGACAAGTCGTCAACTACACTTCCCTTTTTATTTTGCTCAAAATTCAACTCTTTCATCTCAGTTGTTGTTGGTTTTCTTTCGTCTTGACTTTTCCTGCAATAACAAAGAGAAAATAATCAAAAACAACAAAAGTTGCTTAATACTTTACAATTATTCTTAGTTAAAAGACTCAAATGTGTTAGCATCTGCTCACACATCAACACCCTCAACTTAAAACAATTGTTTTTCCTCAAGCAACTAAAACACAACCAAGAGTATATAGAGTACATTCGGCAGTCAACCATCTATATTATCTCAAAACATCTTCACCATCTCCAAGATCAATTAATTTAAAAATAACAACTATGCATATTATTGAAGAACAATAACGCGACACACAGGAATCAAGATATGGCATCAATTCAGCAACAACAACTATGCATGTACCAAGGTTACACTTTCCAAACAAGTTAGAAACTAGCAACGTAACCTGTATTCCCTCACTACAAAGAAGCCCCACTCCACTTATATCAGACATCATATATGAAACCATAGGGACAATTAAAAAACACTCACTCTCAGAATGAAGTTCCAATCAATGTATGCCAAATACCATAGGCTTGCCCTTATTTTCATTACCAAGGTTTTCAGACAGGTAAGATAGGATCACTATAGGTCTTTTGCTTTGGCTTGTAACGTAAGCTAAGAGCTGGTATAATACTCGATGATATTTAAGGTAACCAAGCCTCCTTGGAACTACACTAACTTTTGGGGTCTCACTTATTTACCTTTACCTAATTCTCTCCTTTCTTGATCACACATACTCCGAATGGGTGCAGTTTTTATGACAATCATTTCTTCTTTTCCACCACTTTTCTTTTCTTATTCTTTTTCCACCGCACCCAGTTTTTTATTCTTTTCTTTTATTCTACCTTTATTTATAATCATTTTACATCACGCAACCCTATGGTAGCCACCCTCAACTTAGGCTATTTGCCTAAGTCAAAGTGCACAATGTCCACAAAGGACCAGGGTTAAAACAGGTTCATTGTGATATAAATGGGAAGGTGATAGGTATAGTAAAAAGAATAGGCATTTAGGCTCAAAATCAGGATCAAGGGGATATTATTCACACAGAGAAGGTCATTTAGGCTAAAAGTGAACTAATATCAATAATGGCCTATGATCCTTTCCTAACTTCTATCCTACAACCAAGGCAAGACCAATCGGGCAAGTTCTAGATTTAACACGCAATGGGAACTAGGTAGTATCTCACACACACACGGCACAAAGGTACATCACAAGCTACTACCCATTCGGTTTATGCAATTATTTAGCAATGGTTATCATGTCACTAGTACTAATGTCATAACAAGATGCACAGTGGTCACATATAAAAGCATATCACACAGTTACAAAGTAGACAATTGGAGAGTTATTTATCATTCCCAAAAAATAAAATCAAAAAAATATCTCAACTATCGTAGATACTTATTTTTCTCCCAGTTAACCACAACACATCACAAATTAAAACACAATATTCCTAAACATGTCCGCTCTACTAGGAACAAGACTCTAGGGAAAAGAGGCACGACAACAAAAAACCCAAGAGTACATCAACACCCACAAGTAGCACCACCATCAACTTAAAATCATGCAATGTCCCCAATGCGTCAAACCAAAATAAGAGAGTTAGAAAAATACCTGTGGCACCATGGGTGCGAAGATCTGATGTCAATCATATAAGATGAATACAAATTACAAAATACCTTGGGTTGCCTCCCAAGCAGTGCCTAATTTAGTGTCGCGGCACAACCCAACTCATCTTTTTCCTCCACCTTGAGGATATGAATTTTGCCCCCAACTTAGAGTCCATCTTCTTGCCTCGATCATAGTGGGGTGCTACCAAAATTAAGAAATCGAGTAATGGATTGAGCGTGGTAAACCACTCGGCCTTAAAGTGAGGTATGTTTTTATGTTGCTTGTCTAGTGTAAAATCAAGAATATAGGATTATTGTTCCTTATTTTCACACTCTTTTACTATTTTAAATGATTCCACAGACAAGATATCATCTAAACATAATGTAGAAAAGTACTTTGAATGAGGCCCAACAAATCCTACTTCAAAATTTACACTATCCTCAACACCTTCACTTTTATTCACCTTCTCAATATCAGTCTCAAGATCAAGATGACAATCGAGTAGCGGCGATTCTTGTATTTTCTTCACAATTTGGCTAATGTCCTCCTCATATTCTTCTTTGTTTAGCCATTATAGACGTGGTGCCAGTGGTAACTCCTTCATCTCTGCCCACAACTGTGCTTGATTCTCTAAATTTATTTTATTAATTTGTCCATTTGAATCGTGATAGCACACATATCTTTAGAATAATCAGTTTGACCACAAACCAAACACCAAGTTACAGTCTGTTCCCCAGTTAGAACAGTGTCCGCATCATATAATGAAGGTCCCGTCCATGCACTTCCATCTAAATCTAGACAGTAAGCCTCATAATGTGGTCTCCCAAAATAATAACAAGAATCGTCATCACTCAAAAAACAATCTATCCAGGCTGAGATCTCCAGGAAGGTGTGAGAAAAAATAAAAATAAAAGGAAATAAAAATAAATAAAATAAAATAAACAAATATTTACAAGTTTGAATTCAATAAAGTAAGTTAAAATTCCAAACCAACTAAATACACCAAATTGTTCTCCGGCAATGGTGCCATTTTTGATAACTCTAAACTTACACGTCAATTTAGTGTAAGGTGATCATCGTCAATATATTTACCAAACTTTAGAGTCGAGGTGGAATCCACAGGGAACAATGTGAGTGGCGATTAAACTAATTTGAGACTAAAGCTACAAGTTAAATTCTAACAAATGATACAAAAAGATAAACTGGGGGTTTGTAATGATTGAACAAAAGTTATTAACACTTCTGTTTGCTTTAGAAACTCCAAGCTAAAATTTCAGTGTTTCAAATCAATGATAGAGAGAAACTAGGGCTGTGATCACTATGATTATTAATCCCCAAAGAACAATGACAGTAGTATTGGGTTCTCATGACTTATGGGAAACACCAAATTATCAGTTTCGACCGTCCATCTAAGTGTTTCTCAACCTACTTAGATGTTGAACTCCCTAATTCTCTTGAACTTAGGAAATCATTCTATTCATACAGATTTTTTCTCAAGTTGATCAATCTTGTTACAGCATTAATCATTAGATGGAAGCTTAACTTTCCCAAATCCTTATTGATAATTCGCTACCTTTAGTTTATTTCTCAATTTGAGTAAATCAACATAAGGCGGAATTTATTAATTGCAACCAATAAATAACAATCATAACAAAGGAATTATCAAGATGTCCCCACAATCACTCAAACCCTAACCAACTATTAAATCCATGGGGGAATAATCATAGATCCCACAACCCTAGTTGTGGATTTTAGTTCCATATGAGAAAGAAAGATATAGCAACAATTGTAATCATCATTCAAAGTGATTAAACTTACAAAAGATGAAATCTGAAGTTGATTCTCTTTTAAGTTCAAGAGAAAATTCCCACAACCAAATCAAAGAGTTGAAAAATTGAATTCTAAGTTAAGAGAGCCAAAAAGAAAAGTAAAACTCCCCTCCAATAAGTTCTGCCCCTCACTTTTTATTAGAAAACCCTAACATATGCTTTAAATACTTCAGCCTAATTATGGAAACAAAATCATAGATCACATTATTTTCTCAGACAGGCGACGACGTGTGTGATGGCTTATCAAGAGTCTAATGACTTATCAGGAATGTCGTCAGCTCCTCTTAACTTTTGACAATCTCTGCCTTAGGTTGACGATGAGACATGATGACTTATTAGACATCTGTCGACTTATCAAATTATCGTCGCTTCTTCACTTTAAATCTCATTTCCTGTCTAAGCCTAACGACGAGCCTGATGGCTTATCATACTTATGACGGCCTATCACAGATGTCATCATGAATTTCAGCTTAAGCGCATTCTCTATCTAAGCCTAACGACGAACCTGACAGCTTATCACACTTATGACAGCCTATCACAGATGTCGTCATGAATTCCAGCTGAATCTCATTCTTTGTCTAAGGATGACGATGAGTCTGATAACTTATCAGGGAGTTGATGACTTATCAGAAAAGTTGTCAACTACACTTTCTTTCTTATTTTGTTCAAAATTCAACTCTTTTATCTCAGTTGTTGTTAGTTTTCTTTCATCTTGACTTTTCGTGCGATAACAAAGAGAAAACAATCAAAAACGACAAAAGTTGCTTAAGACTTTGCAATTATTCTTAGTTAAAATCCTCAAATGTGTTAGAATCTGCTCACACATCAACCATGTGAGCTAACATGGAGTCCAATGTCTTATCCTCCTAAGGAAGAAATCTCACGTTGGAGAGAGGTGTCATACTCTTGCCAGGGAGTATAACCTGAACTAAGTGATCATATCTGTAACTTTCATCCACATAGAAATGGGAATAATCTTATAATTTGTACCTATGTTGGCAACTTAGTTTTGTGAAAGTAGGGTGCACTAAGCCCACACTTCCCGCTCAGTGCTAAATACTACTCCCTTATTATTTTCTATGCTCATTCTGTTGGAAATCCACTTTTAAAAGTAGCATAAGGGTTTATCTAAAACCAAATATGTATTTATCTTTTTGAATCTGTAAATAAAGCTGATCTAAATTCTTTAAAGTGGATGCTATAGCTAAATTGATGATCAAAGATCAAAGCTTTTTTTGAAAATCTGAAAATAATAAGCTCACAAGATGCTTAAAGCATCATGTTTCTTGAAGTAACCATATTTAGCCTTGGGATAAATAACTCATGCATCAATCTTAGGTTAAATTACCAAAATGTTCATGCTTCATAATATGATTATTGATAAATCAACTCAAAATCTAGAAATTTCGGTAATATACATGGAAACATAAACATAATCATGTAATTCAACTTCTAAATCATGGAAACTTTCAAAATTTTACAAATAATGATAATGGGTATAAACTCAAACTCGAAATTCATGGAAAATCATTTATAATTTAGAAATTTTGTAATTAAAACAAAGTTTTGTCACAAGGATGGAAGAATTATTCTTTTTCAAACCCCACATACCTTAATTGATGATCTTTGATGAGAAACTCTAATCTTGGATTTCTGTTGATGTTTTGGAGATGGCTTCCTAGTGTTCTTGTGTTGGGAATCCTTAAATTTAGACTATCTTGGAGAATTATTGGAGAAATTCTAAATTTTTTGGAGAGAAAGTATGATGAACTAGGGTTTTGTTTGAGGAGAATGATTAATAGGGCATAAAGTGCTTTGATATTTGAGTAATCTTATGTTTTTGGATGGATTGGGGGTTGGGGATTTTCCAAAATACCCCCTTTAAATTCTTAAACATAACTGGAAAATGTATTTTTTTTCGATTTGGGTGGCCACCGTGACGCACCACAATCGCGGTGGCTCACTGGAAAAAAGACAACTGGAAACTGGGCAGACTCCGTGATGCAGAGTCATTACAGTTCCTCTTTGGAATGCCATTTTGCCACATAGAGCGATGCGCCATTATCGCGTGTACCTAAGAAAGTTGAAAATTGGGAAATTGTCTCTCTCTGCGATGTTCCAACATAGCGGAGGGCCACTGGAAAATGACAATTGGAATTTGATACTGCTCTGTGGTGCGCTAAGGGTCTAAATGACAGTGTTTTACAACTAGAACTTTAAATAACCATAATTTCTTACTCGGTTATCGAATTTAGGTGAATCTTATATCGCTGGAAAGCTAATTCAATTTCATACATCATGGAATGCCCAAATCTAAAGAATTCCACATGAAGTAAACATCACTCATTCCAGAAGCTACTCTTTGTCGTTCTCGGGATGAGTTTAAGCTAGGAAAAATCGTGGGGTATTACAATATCTCCCCCTTGGGAACATTTTTCCTCGAATGTGGATAGTTAAGGTGAAATTCCTAAAGAATCTAAGAATCTATGATAGCATGCACAACTGAAATGAAATGAATAACTGAATGTAAATCATTCTGAGCTTCTGAGTAATTCTACAAGTACATGAACTTACATGAAGACGATTATATAGTTAAATCTATGATTAGAAAGGAACTAAGTTAAGGAAGAGTATTACCGTTGGATAAATTTGAGTCTGCGGAGAAAAGGTGAGGGTACTTGGCTCGCATATCTACTTTTGATTCTCAAGTGGCACCCTCAACTGACTGATTCCGCCAAAGAACTTTGACCAAGCGAACTTCTTTGTTCCTTTGTCTACGGATTTGATGATCTAGAATCTTAACTAGAATCTCTTCGTATGAAAGGTTGTTCTGAACATCTGAGCTTTCTATAGGAACTACAATGGTAAAGTCACCGATACTCTTCTTAAGCATAGAGACGCGGAATACAGGATGAACTACTGACAAGTTTGTGGGCAGCTCAATCTCATAAGATACTTTCCCAACAAGACTCAAAATTCTATAGGGGCCAACATACCGGAGAAAAAGTTTCCCCTTCTCGCCAAATATCTTCACCCCTTTTATGGGTGAAATATTCAGATACAGTAAATCACTAACCTCAAACTCGAGGTCCCTTCTTCTCACAACTGCATAAGATTTCTGATGACTCTAGGCTATTTTCAATCTCTCTCTAATCAACCTAACTTTCTTCATAGCTTCATATATTGCATTGGGCCCAAGAAAAACGGTCTCACCCACCTCAAACCAACCTATAGAAGATTTATATCTCTTCTCATAAAGAGCCTCAAATGGAGCCATTCGAATACTAGCATGGTAATTGTTGTTATAAGCGAACTCAATCATTGGCAAATTCTCATCACAACTACCTTTGAAATCAAGAGCACACGCCTTTAACATATCTTCTAGAGTTTGGATGGTCCTCTCTGCTTGACCATCTGTCTAAGAGTGAAAAGGTGAACTAAGATGGACTTGGGTACCTAGACCCTTCTGAAAGACTTTCCAAAACTGGGAAGTAAACTGAGTACCCCTATCTAAAATGATAGACAAGGGAACTCCATGCAATCAGACTAACTCTCGGATATATAACTTAGAATAATCCTCAGTTGTATAAGACGTGTGAACTGGTAAGAAATGCACTAACTTAGTCAATCTATCTACAATAACCCATATCGAATCATGATGACAACGTGAATGGGGTAAACCAATCACGAAATCCATATTCACCGCCTCCCACTTCTAAGTGGGGATACCAAACTCTTGCAATGTACCACCAGGTCTTTGGTGCTCTACCTTAACCTGTTGACAAGTTGCACACTTGGTTACAAACTCTGCTATATCTTTTTTCATGCCACTCCACCATTAATTTCCCGTAAGTTGCGCTACATCTTGGTAGCACCTGGATGAATAGAATAATGTGCACCATGCGCTTTGGCCATAATTCTCTGTCTCAACTCATCCACATAAGGCACACTCAATCTATTTTGATATCTAAACATGCCATCTCCCCCTTGGGATAAAACCTCTACCCTTTGGTCTTTAAGAAACTCTTTCAATTTGACCAAACTAGAATCCATATCTTGTTTCTCTTTTACTTCCGAAACTAAGATTCAGAACTACTCTGAACCCAAACATTACCTTTAGCTGAATTAACTAACCTAATACCCAATCTAGCTAAACGATGAACTTCTTGAGCTAACTCTTTCTTATCTTTCTCCACATGGACAACACTACCCATAGACAATCTACTAAGGGTGTCTAACACTACATTGGCCTTACTCGGATGATATAACATACTCATATCATAATCCTTCAATAGCCTAACCATATTATCTGACAGAGATTAAACTCCCTCTAAGTAAACACATATTGTAAACTTTTATGGTCCATGAACAAATCAACATGCACACCATACAGATAATGTCTCCCATTTTCAAAGAAAATACCATAGCATCTAATTCCAGATCATGGGTTGGGTAATTCTTTTTATGAAGCTTCAACTATCTAGAGGCATAGGCTATGACCTTACCTCTATGCATCAACACACAACCCAAACCAACTTTAGAGGCATCACAATAAACAACAAAGCCATCGGTACCATCAGGTAATACTAGGACTGGGGCTAAAGTGAGTCAAGTCTTTAACTCCTGAAAACTCTTCTTACAGGAATCCAACCACAGGAACTTAACTTTCCTTTGGGTCAATCTAGACATAGGAGATGTAATTGATGAAAAACCTTTAACAAAACTGTGGTAATAGTCGGCTAAACCTAAGAAACTCCTAATGTCTAATAGAGAGATAGGTCTAGGACTATTTCTTATGAATTCTATCTTTTGGGGATCAACTCTAATGCCATCAGCAGAAACAATATGACCGAGAAAGGCTACTAACCTTAGCCAAAATTCACACTCTCTAAATTTGGAGAACAATTGATGCTCTCTAAGAGTTTACAAGATAATTCTAAGGTGGTCTGTATGGTTTTCCTCACTACGGAAGTATACAAGGATATCATCTATGAATACTATGACATACATATCTAGATATTATTTGAACACTCGATTCGTGAGATCCATGAGAGATGCTGGAGCATTGGTTAGCCTGAAAGACATTACTAGAAACTCAAATGACCATAATGGGTTCTAAAGGCTATCTTTGGAATATCACCTTCCCTTACTCTAAGATGATGATATCCGGATCTAAGGTCTATCTTTGAGAAATAACTTGCACCTTGGAGTTGGTTCAATAAATCATCAATTCTAGGAAGAG
This sequence comes from Capsicum annuum, assembly GCF_002878395.1. Lineage (NCBI taxonomy): Eukaryota > Viridiplantae > Streptophyta > Magnoliopsida > Solanales > Solanaceae > Capsicum > Capsicum annuum. The sequence goes on from NC_061122.1 coordinate 190,415,512, forward strand.
GATATTTGTTCTTCACTGTATCCTTATTTAGCTAATGATAGTCAATGCACATTCGCAAGGAACCAACTTTCTTTCGCATGAATAGGACGGGAGTGCCGCATAGAGAAATACTAGGCCTTATGAAACCCTTATCTAAAAGATCTTTGAGTTGCTCTTTCAACTCTTTAAGCTCTGCGGGAGCCATACGATATGGAAGGATAGATATAGGCTGATTATCTAGAAGAAGGTCAATACCGAATTCTATTTCCCTATTGGGAGGTACCCCTGGGAGATCTTCTGGAAAAATATCAGGAAACTCATTCATCTTCTCTACCTTAATCTGTTGATCATGCATAATAAATCTAGAAAGATCTATGTCTCTATTGAGCATAGCAGTTTTACACTTCTTAACCACCAACCCAGACACACTGGTCACAAACTTACTCATGTTTTCTCTAGAGTGATCCATCTGATCAGGGGCATACTTAGACAGTTGGTTGAAATTTAGGCAATACTCCTTCACTATCATAGAGCCCTACCTCAGGTTCATAAACTCTTCTATCTTAGTTTCCCTTATCTCAAGTGGGAAGAACTTGTCTAAGAATGCATCCTAAAATATCTGCCAAGTCATGAAAGCTACATTCTCCTCGTACTCTTCTTCCATGGCACTACCCAATAATAAGCAATATCCTTCAGTCAATAGGATGCTAATTCTACACTCTTTTCTTCAGAAATATGCCTAATTTAGGTGATCTTATTTACCTCATCTAGATAAATCTATGGGTCCTTACCTACCTTTGACCCAAACAATTCTGGCAGGTTCATTCTCATAAAGTCTCAAATTCTAGCTGTGGCTAAGTCCCCATCTTCCTGAGATGGGGCTTCAGCCTGACGATTACCCTGAATATTTATCATCACCGTTTGGGCTAGCGCCTGAAAGGCAGCCTAAAACTCTGTATGTGACACTTTCTCATTCAAAGGATCTGCGGCCTGAGGTGGCTAGTTATCATTCCTATGGGCATTGGCTATGCGAGGAGGCATATTCTATCATGAAAGAGAACGAGTTAATAGCAGATAGAGATAGCTGTAAGCATGATGGATAATGAAAAAAAGATAGGATTTTCCTAAAATACTTCATAGCCTCTTGCTCATAGCTGTTGCGCGCTTCACACCAATGATCAAGACTCCATGTAACACGAATTGTATAACTCCCTAGGACTTTCAAAACTTTAGGCTCTGATATCAATTTTGTAACACCCCAAAATCTGATTCTCAAAATACCACACGATGCTCCAAACTATACGTTGTCTTGAGCTAACCCTGGCTGCTTTCAATTTACTCTAAATCTCAAAATAGGGAAATATGAATATACAATACTAACAATGCAGAAAGCTATCTAAAAAGTCTGAGTATATTTGAAAATACAGATCATATCAATTTGATAAAACAAATACTAAAAGGTCTAAATACGATATCTGAAAACTAAGAATGAATCTAGCAATCTGATAAGCCTCTACTAATTGAATCTAGAGAGTCACTGGGATAGGCCCCAGCTGACTCAGACTATCTAGAAAACGTAACAAAAATATTTATTAACAACTGGAAATCGGAATAGCTAAGTCCCCAAACTAAGAGAACTCGCCAACTGCAGGGATGTAGATGAGATGCTCGAATATCAATCTCGCTACTAAGACTGAGCACCTGAACCTGCATTATAAGATAATGTAGCACACAGACGTATATATGGATTAGTACTTTGATGATGTACTGAGTATATAGGGGTTCATGCAATAAGTAAACAATATCATCATAGTTTATAGAAAACATCATGCATGCTAAATCTAAATGACTCACTTAAGCTTGAGTAATCTGAAATCTGAAAGTCAATTCATGAATAATATCATAGGCAATCTAAATCTTGTGAGCCATTACACTTAGTTCTGAAATTTTTATTCTGTTCTTGTTCTCAAACCATACAGGCTAAGTAAAAAAGGGCTCACCTTTTATGCCTGAAACTAAAAGTTGTAATTCTATAACAGGAATCTTAAATAAAGTAATATCAGAGTAAGATTGTGAGCCTTTACACTTAGTTTATAAAATTTGGAAAATACTTCATCTTAGGGTAAAGAAATTAGTTTATCTAAAGGGAGTTTCTCTTAACCAACATAAACCATGTGAGCTAACATGGAGTCCAACGTCCCGTCCTCCTAAGGAAGAAACCTCACATTGGGGAGAGGTGTCATACTCTTGCCAGGGAGTATAACCTGAGCTAAGTGATCACATCTGTAACTGTCATCCACATAGAAGTGGAAATAATCTAATAATCTGTACCTACGTTGGCTACATAGTTCTGTGGAAGTAGGATGCACTAAACCTACACTTCCCGTTCGGTGCTAAATACTACTCCCTTATTATTTTCTATGCTCATTCTGTTGGAAATCCACTTTTAAAACTAGCATAAGGGTTTATCTAAAACCAAATATGCATTTATCTTTTTGAATCTATAAATAAAGCTTATCTACATTCTGTAAAGTGGATTCGATAGCTAAACTGATGATCAAAGATCAAAGCTTTTTCTGAAAATCTGAAAAATAATATGTTCACAAGATGCTTAAAGCATCATCTTTCTTGAAGTAACCATATTCAATCTTGGAATAAATAACTCATGCATTAATCTTAGGTTAAATCATCAAACTGTTCATGCTTGATAATATGATTATTGATAAATCAACTCAAAATCTTGAAATTTCAGCAATATACATGGAATCATAAACATAATCATGTAATTCAACTTCTAAATCATGGAAAATCTCAAAATCTTGCAAATAATGATAATGGGTATAAACCCTATCTTGAAATTCATGGAAAATCTATATAATTCAGAAAGTTTGTAATTAAAATAAACTTTGGGCACAAGGATGGAAGAATTATCCTTGTTCAAACCTCATATACCTTAATTGATGATCTTTGATGAGAAACTCGAATCTTTTATTCTTATTGATGTTTTGGAGATGGCTTCCTAGTGTTCTTGTATTAGGAATCCTTAAATTTGGACTATCTTGGAGAATTAATGGAGAAATTTTGAGTTTCTTAGAGAGGAAGTATGATGAACTAGGGTTTTGCTTTGAGGAGAATGAGGAATAGGGCATAAAGTACTTTGATATGGGGGTTGGGGATTTACCAAAATATCCCCTTTCTTAAACTGAACTAGAAAATGTATTTTTTTTATCTGGGTGGCCACCACAATGCGCCACAATCGCGGTGGTTCACTGAAAAATGACAACTGGAAACTAGACAGACTTCGCGACGTGGAGTCATCGCGGTGCCCCTTTGGAATGCCATTTTGACACATGGAGCGGCGTGTCATTATCGCGCTGGACTTCTGGAAATTGAAAACTGGGAAATTGGCCCTCTTCGAAACTGAAAAATGACAATTGGGATTTGACACTACTCCGCGGTGCGCTAAGGGTCTAAATGACGGTGTTTTGCGACTGGAACTTTAAATAGCCATAACTTCTTACCCTGTTATCGGATTTAGGCGAATCTTACATCGCTGGAAAGCTAATTCAATTTCCTACGTCATGGAGACTCCAAATCTAATGAATTCCTATCGAAATAAACATCACTCATTCTAGAAGCTACTCCTTATCATTCGCTAGACGAGTTTAAGCTAGGAAAAATTGCGGGGTATTATAGTAATCCCCTGAACGGGCCCCGATGCATGTAGCCACATGAAATGGAGCTACCATAAGTGTAAAGGATTCCTAAGTATCCTCACCCTCTATGATACATATGTACAATGTACTTAGTGGATTCCCGCATTACCTCATAGTATCATAAAATGGTCGCCATTCCCTACCCCTCATGTTATAAAATATGAGGTTCCAGTGTTCGATCATGGAACTCCCACTTTCATAGTTACCTATCACACCTCGCCATATTATAGAATTGAAACCATTTCCAACCAACCAATCTATTATTCCATTTATTATTTACCAAGGCTATGAGTAGTGGTATCGTCATACCGATGATAACTTGTAAGTATTGTCCTTAGCCAAACCTTTTAAGATAAAGGGATTCTCGTGTACCCATTTACCAAGTTAATTGGTGGAGTCCCATGTACCCCATCAGTGTTCCATTATTACGTTGCTTGGGGGAGTCCCATGTACCCCACAAGTGTTCCATTATCATGTTTACTTGGGGGATTCCGTTGTACCCCACAATGAGTTCAATTAACCATAACCATGATCACCAAACCATTCTATTTAAACCATTCCGAACTATTTATCCATTTAGGGTTCCAGTACCAAGTTTAAACAATGCAATAGTTCCATTAAAATCAAATAATGTAGTAAAAATATTCCCATGGGCATTTTATCAAACATATTGGGGGTATAGTATTTCCAAACCAAAGTCAATTACCAAATAACCATTCCCATGCAAATAGTTATCCAAAACCACCATTAAAACATATAAAAGCAGAATAAAAACATAGGAAAACCATAGCCAAGCATTTATAACCAAAAACCCCAAATTATCTTTGAAAATCCAAAATCATACAATAATCGAACCATGAAAACATTGTCTAAAACCATGCCTTTGGTTGGAACTAACAATGAGGGAAGAGAACATACCTTAAACCAAGAAGATGATGAAGAGAAATCACCAACACAAACCGCAAAGTAATCCTTAAGATGATACCCTAGATTTTCTTTACCCAAAAGCTTTAGTGAGAATTGTAAAGTATTTAAGAGAAGTTTCCAAGTGTTAATGAATAGGATAATAGGGCAAATAACCTCCCAATAGGAATATAAGTCATGGGGCCTTATTAGATTAAGTCAAAAAAATATCCAGATTTCCCTCACTTAAACTCCCAGAAATCCTATCAGGTGGGTACGACTATCTATACCAGTCATACCCTCCAATACGAGTGGTACCCACAACTCGTACCCAAGGCTATCTCCCTAGGACCCAATACTATCCAGGGTACGACTCACCCCAAACCATGTCGTATCCAAGCATACGACTAGTACCCATGATCCGTACCCCTCATAAAATAGAATACCAAGAAGATAGAACACTGACCACCATACAAGTCCATGGTACGACTCGTACCCTAGCTTACGGCTCATGGTGAGCCACTCATACTCAGATCCAACTTAAGTCGACAAGTATAAGACTAAGTAAAGTAACCAAATAACCCGTATCCAATGATATGACTCATACCACAAGTTGTATCTATTCTAAAAACCAAATCCAACCCACCAACCAATATGATCAGCATACGGCTACCCCATACCACTCGTATCCCTGTGTATGAATTGTTTTCGCTAGTCGTATCCTGTCCAGAGACCAAAAATCTAGGAAATTTTCTAAGGGCTAAGAACCGAGGGTGTTTCAATCTCTCTCACTAGGAACATTCACCCCCTAATAACAGACAAGGTAGGGTAAAAACAATCATGATTCATTTGCATTATCAAATATCAACCCAAACTTTAACCAAGTTAGGAAACACAGATGCAAAGAGATTAATATTTCCTTTAACAAACTCAAAAAATAAAGATGTGATCAAGAACACATACCTTCTGCATGAATCCCAGGAGAAAAAAATAGATACGGATACTTGGACTTTATGTCCTCCTCTACTTCCCATGTAACCTCTTCCACCTTGTGGTTCCGTCATAAAACCTTAACTGAGGCCACATCCTTGGTCCACAACTGACAAACCTATTGACCAAGTACCTCAACCAAGACCTCTTCATAAGACAGAGAATCTGAGATACCCAAGACCTTTAAGCGAACCACCGAAGAAGGATCGCCAAGACACTTTATCAACATAGAGACTCAAAATACTTAATGAATGGAGCTCAAGCTAGAAGGCAACTCTAATTCATAAGCAACAATACCAACCCTCCGCAAAATCTCATAAGGATCAATAAACTAAGGACTGAGTTTCCCCTTCTTACCAAACTGCATTACTCTTTTCATGGGCGATACCTTTAGGAACACCTTATCCCCAACCTCAAACTCCAAATCTCTGCATCTTACATCCGCATAGGACTTTTGGCGACTTTGGGTAGACTTAAGCCTTTGAATCACCTTTACTTTTTCCATAGCCTTATAAACCAAATCCAGACCAAACATGTCTGCCTTACTAAGATCAGATCATCCAATAGGAGATCTATACCTCCTATCATACAATGCCTCAAAAGGGGTCATACCAATACTAGAATGATAGCAATTGTTGTAAGCAAACTCTACCAAAGGTAGATGTTTAACCCAATTGCCACCATAATCAATCACACATGCCCGAAGCATATCCTCTAATGTCTGAATAGTTCTCTCCACTTGCCCATCCATCTGAGGATAAGAAATAGTACTCAGACTCACCTTAGTACCCAATCCCTTCTGAAAAGACCGCCAAAAATGAGATGAAAACTGCGTACCATGATCAGGTATTATCAAAACAGGTACCCCATACAGCTTCAAAACCTCCTCAAGATACAACTTTGTATAATCCTCCTCTAAAAAGGTAGTTCTCACTGGCAAGAAGTGAGCAGACTTTATCATCCTATCCATAATAACCCAAATCAAATTGAATTAATTTTGCGACCGAGAAAGACCGGTAATGAAATCTATATTGATCACCTCCCATTTCTACTCGGGAAAATCAATTTCTTGATACAACCCTCCAAGCCTCATGTTCTCAACTTTAGCTTGTTGACACACCATACACTTGGTTAAAAATCAACCGCATCCTTTTTCATAACATTCCACCAATATATCTCTTTGAGATTATTATACATCTTTTTAGAATCGGGATGAATAACATAGCAAAGGTCATGCGCCTCAGCCAAGATCTTTTGTTGCAACCCATTGACATCAGGAACACACAACCTCTCTTGATACCATAAAGTTCCATCACCACTGATCTTGAATACCATTACCTTTTGCCCACCTATATCACTCTTGATTTTTATCAAGATAGGATATAGCACTTTCTTCTCCTTAATCTCTGCCCAGAGAGATGATCTACCCATTTCCTGTACCAATATACCACCATCCTCAGAGTCCAAAAGAAGAACTCAAAGATTGACCAAGCAGTGAATATCCTTCATTAATTCTCACTTCTCCTTATCCACATAAGCTTAACTCCCCATCGATAACCTGCTAAGAGCATTAGCAATAATATTAGCCTTACCTTGATGATAGTGAAGACTCATATCATAGTCCTTGAGAAGCTCTAACCATCTCCTTTACCTAAGATTTAGCTCCTTGTGAGTGAACACATACTATAGACTCTTATGATAAAAAAAGATATCTACGTGCACTCCATACAAATAATTCCACCATATTTTCAAAGCAAAAACCATCGCAAAAAGCTTTAAATTATGAGTAGGATAATTCCTCCCATACAAATTCAACTTCCCGGAAGCATAAGCAATCACCTTCCCATGCAGCATCAAAACACAATCAAGTCCTACCCTGGATGCATCACAATAAACCATAAATCCCTCATTACCTTCAGGCAATGTCAAAACCAAAGACGAAGTTATTTTATTCTTAAGCTTCTCAAAACTCCCTTCACACGCTTCCGACCAAGAAAATTTAACTTTCTTCTGAGTTAACTTAGTCAAAGAAACAGCTATCAAAGAAATTCTTTCCTTAAATAGCCTATATTACCATACCAAAACCAAGAAGCTTTGAATATTAGTTGGATTCATAGGTATTGGCCACTTTTTCACTACCGCAATCTTTTGAGGATCCACTATGATCCCCTCACTAGAATAATATGACCCAAGAAAGTTACATCATTCAGCAAAAACTCACACTTGGATAACTTGGCATACAATTGTTGTTTATTAAAGGTTTGCAACACCTCATGCAAGTGATTGGCATAATCCACCTAACTTTTATAATACAGCATGATGTCATCAATAAAAAGAATGATAAAAAAATCCAAGAACTTCCGGAAAACCCTATTCATCAAATTCATAAATGTCATCGGGGCATTAGTCATGCAAAATTACATAACCAAGAATTTAAAGTGCCCATACCGAGTACGAAAAGCCATCTTAGGGATATCATCCTCCCTAATCTTAAGTTGGTGATACCCAAATCGAAGGTCTAACTTAGAAAAAACTTAGCACCCCGCAATTGATTAAATAAGTCAGCTATCCTTGGAAGTGAATACTTGTTGTTGATTGTTACCTTATTCAACTGTTGATAGTCTATGCACATCTGAACGGGACCATTTTTCTTGTGCATGAACAAAACCGATGCACCCCATGAGGATACACTAGGATGAATTAACCTCTTATCTAGAAGATTCTTAAGTTGCTCCTTGAGTTTCCTCAACTCAGTCAGAGCCATTCTATAAGGAGAAATAGATATTGGACGAGTGTCCAAAACTAAATTAATACCAAACTCGATTTTATTACCCGGAGCAACACCGGGAAGATCATCTAGAAAAACCTCAGGAAACTTATTTACCACCAGAACTGAGTGAAAAAAAGGACCCTCCAAGTTAGAATCTTTGACTCGGACCAAGTGATAAAGACACCCTTTCGTGATTAATCTTTAAGCCCTAAGATAAGAAATAAACCTCCCCCTAGGAGCTAGGGAACTACTCTCCCACTCTATAAATGATTCACCAGGGAATCTAAAGACAACCTTATGGGTCTAACAATCTAAAGATGCGTAGCAAGAGTGTAACTAATCCATTCCTGGAATAAGGTTAAAATCCACTATGTCTAGCTCAAACAGATTTATCAATGTCTACTTGCTACAAAGACATACCACACACCCCCTATAGACTCTTTTAGAAATTACCGAGTCACCTACCGAGGTAGAAATAGAAAAATGATCCGAAACAAGCTCAAGATCAAAACCAAAACACACAGCCATATATGGGGTCACATAGGAAAGAGTGGACACCGGATCAAGCAGACAATATATGTCACGAGAAAAGAGTTGTAATGTACCAATCATGATATCAGGTACCTTAGATTCCTGCTGAGATATAAGAGCATATAACCTATTCTAGCCAGTGTCGGTACCAGAAGTAGGAGTAGATACAAAAGCAACACCACTAGGTGTAGGAGCAAAAAATGAAGCAACCAGAGCCTTAATCGCTCCTAAAGTACCCTTACCAACTGGACAGATCCTGAGTATATCACTTGGCTGGCCATATTTAAAATATTTGTCCCTCGTTTCATCATAAAAGCCCCAATAAAGATGACAACATAACTGGCAAAGAGGACACAAAAAAGCTGGTTGTGCCCCACTCGCCAGAGATTGGGCACCCAGTGCCCAGAAATTATCACCACCTTACTGATGCCTATCACCCAACTGTTTTGGGTAAGGAGCGTTAGAAGTAGAGAAGGAACCATAACTCCCCCACTTTTTCTTTGGCCATTTGCCACCATCTCGACCACCCTAATGTTGATCACGATCCTGCTCAGAGAACTTACTTCTCTTACCTTGCCTTCCCCTAAAATCTGCTTGTTTCCTCTTTTTATCCTCCACCTACTGCATGTTGACAACCAACCTTAAAATATTCATATCCTTAATCTGCAAAGTAGTCTTGCTCTTAAGAATCAAATCTTGAGATAGCCCAGAAATGAACTTTATCATCCTTACCCTCGTATTAGCGACCAAATTTGGAGCATACTTTGATAGCTGATGAAATTTCATAGTGTATTCCTTGACAGACATTTTTCCCTACTTAAGTTTACAAACTCCTCCATTTTTGCTTCCCTCAACTTTTGAGGAAAGAAGTGATCCAAAAAGGTATTAGAAAAGGCCTCCCATAAAGACAACTCCTCAACATCACCTCTATCCATATCCTACACCTCATAGCATTGGTACGCAACATCTTTGAGCTGATAAGATACAAAATTCACCCCTTCCACATTAGTGCATCGCTCTAAATATCTTCTCCATTTTATCCATGAAACCCTGAGGATTGTTCTCTACCTTTACACTAGTAAAAGTAGGAGGATTTATCTTCATGAACTGGCCAACCCTTGTGGCCTTAGTAGATAGAACACCGAGCATCTCGCTCAGCCTGAGCAGCAACTAACTGAGCAATAGTATAAATCAATTGACAAAATTCTGCATTAGTCACCTCACCTTAAGGAGGACTAGTAGCAATAAGAGAAACTCCAGAACAATAAAGGATAGGACCCTAAGATCAAGAGTGAACTCTAGGTGTAGGTTGTACTCCATCAATATCATCCCGAGATGGGACAAAAGGATTTCCTTGTATCCATATTGATAAGGCATAATCTAAAAAGTAAACAAACAAGGATTAGAGAAAATTCTAGGGCTTATAATCCAAGCTTGAAAATAGAAAACCAAGAAAGTAAACCATTCCTAAATGTCTTGTAGCCTCTCTCTTATGAGTGTGATGCACTATACACCCCTAAAAGAGACTCTACTAGAAACGGCCTTATGGATTCCTAATTGACCATAAACTTAGAGCTCTAATATCAAATTTACACGACCTAACTCGAGGCCATGTCGTAATGGACGTCCCAATTCCAACTGGGACCGAAGACCACCCTCGTTACCCAACCCAACCTCCAGTCACCTGTCCTGAGTTGGCTGAATTTTGGGCATATAAAGGGATAGAATTACTATCCAATTTACAAACTCTGGGATAGGTCTATTACTACAATCAACCCAATTGAGTCCAATCATCTGAACCCAGTTGATAGCCAAACTAACCAAACCATAACCATATGAGTTCCATAATAATTACATATAATCCCAAAATAAAAGAGGATGGAATAGTGAGAAAGTTAGTTCTACGGTATCATCCCTAATACCAATACCTATGCTAAGACTAACACCAATACCAATCCCACCCATACCAACCTATAGTAGTTCTACAAAATCCTCTATCCAAATGAATACTAAAATCTAATTAAGACATAACCCCAACCATAGCCCAAACCAATGTCCATAAATTAACCAAAGTATAAAACAAAATCCATGAAATATAGCTAATCCTGAATGTTTGATAGCTAAGTAAGAGGAGTAGAACGAACGGTTCCTACATCATGTGGGGATACAACTGCTCGAAGATAGGTTAGTGGGTGAACGTTAGCATGAACTCAAGGTAAGAATAAAATAATACCAACCAGCAAAACTAAGTAAACTAACCATATGAATACAAACCATACATATATATAACCATGTCAGGAAAGGGAATTGAGTTTAACAGGCATTTAAAACCATTGACCTAGAAATATGATGCTTAACCGTCCTTAACCACCCATGGCTATATGGATCCAGCGTAACCCCTGAATAGGACCCGATGCAATTAGCTACATGAATCGGAGATACCATAAGAGTAAGGGATTCCCAAGTACAGTACCCTCACCCTCTATGATACATATGTAGAATGTACTTAGAGGATTCCAGCGTACCTCATAGTATCAAAAAATGTCACCATGCCCTACCCTTCATGTCAGCAAATATGAGTTTCCAGTGTTCATTCATGGAAATCCCACTTTCAAGATAAGGTATCATACCCCACCATAATTGACCAATTAAAATTATTTCCAACCACCAATCCATGATTCTATTTATTATTTACAAAGGAAATGATTAGTGCTATCGTCATACCGACTATAACTTGCAAGTATTGTCCTTAGCCAAACCTTTTAAGAGAAAGGGATTCCCATATACCCATTTACCAAGTTAAGTTGGAGGAGTCCCATGTACCCCACAAGTGTTCCATTATTAACTTACTTGGGGGAGTCCCATATACCCCACAAGTATTTCATTATCATGTTTACTTGGGGGATTCCATTGTACCCCATAAGGAGTTCAATTACTATAACCATAACCACCAAACCATTTAGCCCTTTAGGGTTCTAGTACCAAGTTTAAACAATGCAATATTTCCATTAAAATCTAACAATGTAGTGAAAACATTCTCATAGGCATTTTATCAAACATATTGGGAGCATAGTATTTCCAAACCAAAGACAATTACCAAATAACCATTCTCATAAAACCAATTATCCAAAAACACCATTAATACATATAAAAGCATGTTAAAATATGGAAAAACTATAACCAAGCATTTATAACAAAAAACACCAAATTATATTTGAAAATCCAAAACCATACAATAATTAAAATAAGACAATGCCTTAAGTTGGAATCAACAATGAGGGAAGAGAACCTACCATAAACCAAGAATATGATAGAGAGAAATCACCAACACAAGGGCCAAAGTAATCCTAAAGATGAAACCCTAGCCTTCCTTTATCCAAAAGCTTTTGGGAGAATTATAGAGTGCTTAAGAGAAGTTTCTAAGTGTTGATGAATAGAATAAAAGAACAAATAACCTCCCAATAAGAATATAAGTCATGGGGCCTTATTAGGTTAAGTAGGGAAATATCCAGATTGCCCTCACTTAAACTCTTAAAAATCTCGTCAGGTGGGTAGGACTATCCATACAAATTGTACCCTCCAATACGAGTAGTACCTACCAGTAATACATAAGGTCATCTCCCTTGGACCCAAAACAGTCCAAGGTATGACTCACACCAAACCATTTTGTATCCAAGTATACGACCAGTACCTGTGATCCGTATTTCTGGCAGAATAGAATCCCAGGAGGATTGAACATTTACCACCATAAGAGTTCATGGAACAACGTAAACCCTGGCTTACGGCTCATGATAAGCCACTCATAGTCATATCCAACTTAAATCACCAAGTCTAAGACTAAGTTAAGTAACCAAACAACCCGTATCTACTAATACGACTCATACCACCCAAGTCGTATCAATTCCAGAAACAAAATCCAACCTACAAACCAATACTAGTCATCATACAACTACCTCATACTACTTGTATCTAGTCTATGAGTCTTTTTCTCCAGTCGTATCCTGTCCAAAGACTAGAAATTTAAGAAATTTTCCAAGGGTCAAGAACCCAAGGTTTTTCATGTAAATTGTACATATACATGGTTATTGGTTGCTAATGGAATGCCATACCTTTGTCCCATTGTGTAAAATAATTGTTCTTCATATTTATACTCAATTGGTTTTGAAAAGAAAGATAGGCGTTGTGATTTAAGATTAAAGTGTTTATTAACTACCTTGAATAGCTTAGATTCTCCTAGTTAAGTGGCATATTTTGTTTTGTTTTGTTGTGTTGTGTTTTATTTCCTGAGGACATATAAATATTTTAAGTTGAGGTTGTTGATGTGCTATAGAAAAATAGCACTTTCAATGCTTAAAACTATGAAAGTATGCAAGTATAATGCCCTAAATCTGGTACCCGAAATGTTACACGGTGCTCATGACCCCAAAGGACCACAAGCTAACCCATGACTGATATTTGTAACTAAGCACTAAAAAATATATGGTAATTATGCGGAATATAAGTTGTATGGCCATAAGGTTCAAAACTGAACTAATACTAAATATAGAATAATTTCTAAAATGGGGTATAAAAATACCCCAAAAAACTAAAATAAACTGTCTTAAAACATGCTGTAGTCTGAAAGCCTCTAAACTGTTTGAAAACTGTGGAGTTGATGGGACATGTCCCCAACTAACTCCGAACTACTAAAATAATAAAGTAATAAAATAATCATGCTATCCTCGAATGATGAGGACTCACTGCTAGTCTTGCTGCTGAATGTCTGATCTACTAATGATGCTCGGGAGCTCGTACTTCTAAACCTATGGTATAAAACACCATAGAGCAAATGTGGCAGTACTATGAATGTACTGATATGAAAGTGAGGTAGACTGAATGCAATGGTTCATATGTATGAACAATAATAACTGACTGAATAATATGAATATGAGAATACATTCATGAATACGTAACTATAACTGAGATCGTGATAACGTTGACTCATAAATTCTAATAACATGGATTTACTAATATCTGAGTACTAATACTGGGATAGTGAATGACTGGGTCTACTGAATAATGAGAAACTAATGTTATTTTACTAATAGAGAAAACCTATTTCTGACAGTCCTGATTATGAAGAACTGGTCTGATTGACTATTTGTGACAGTCTTGAGAATAAATACTGATAACATAAGCTTCTTATAATTAATATACTATTAATTGAGTTGGTGATAACATAATTACTGAGTTTGAATACTAATAACATGAGTGACTGTATCTGACAGTCCTGATACTGATGGAACTAGCTGAGTTCCACACTGTAATGAGTTAACTGTACTTGACAGTCCTGAATTCTGTAGAACTATCTGAGTTCTATTATTGAGATTGAATGACTGTATCTGATAGTCCTGATTCTGTAACTAAAATTGTAGGAAATAGTTATCTAACCGACATGCCCCTAATATGCCATTATGGCTGAATTGGGGTCCAATCTGTAACCCCAATTAGAAGGGTACCAATACTGTACCATTGGTAAGAACAAGCTGTGGGTGACCCTCACCTGACTTAGTGTCCCCAAAAAAGAACGGTGGGGCCCTTATCTGACAGTGCTTATCCATCTTATCAACCCTCATCGAACAGTGTTGATGTCTCAACCTATGCTGGTTACATAGTTCTGGAATGCAAGGATGACTTTTAAGAATCACACCCTCATTTGATAGTGTGTGTTCCCATCCTTGGTTTCACTCGGTGATAATTCCTACTCCCGCCTGAATAGACTCTGAACATGATTTACTGAACTGAACATGGGCTAAGTTACTAAATTTTGTTAACTGACGAAATACTACAGATATCTAACAACTGACTGAGTTCACAGAGATTTCTAAGATTTACTAAGATTTACAGAGATTACTGATGTTACTGAGACTACTGAGGTCACTGAGATTATTGAGCTACTGAGATTGCTGAGATTTCTGAGATTTCTGGAAGAGACTAAACTGATACTGAATTTACTGAGTTTTCCTAAGTCATGAGACTGACTAAATTCTTCTGATCATGGCTTGACTGAGATTATCATGAAAACATGACATGGCTCAAGACACACAGCTAAATAGTAGGGTACAAGTACCCCCAGGACTCGATAGAATAAAACTGACAAGGTTTGACACTTTTGATCACCTGACCCATATCAACAGATTTATAAATTCATAGTTGGGAATTTCATGAAGCGCATGATCATCATAATGTTGTACACGGATAGTAATGCGTATAAACATAGCATAATTTCATGCTTCTAATCTTATGAACATCTCAGCAAGCAATCACAATGCATAGGTTTAGCATGGGAAGCATCTTTATCAAATAGGTATAGCATAACTTAAGAGACATGACATAATCTTGACACATGAAAACTAAGTACTTGATCATCATTTATTCATTAGGGCATATTATCAAACACCATGCATGCAAACTTAGGGAATAGGTGTATTCATCAAACCACATATGATAAACCACTAAATTCATGGATTTCATCTTACATACTAATGTAATTTCAAGACAAACACATAAAAACCACAACTTGGGAATCATACAACAACACTATCATGATTTCAATCAACCCACAACATAAACATTATAATTTATAGTTTAAATGAGGATACTTGATCTTCATGGGTGAAAGGAATCCATGAATAAACACTGTGTATACCTTAGTTCTTGATTCTACAAAGATTGACAGAGAGATTCTTGAATTCGAGTCTTGAATATGAATCCCCAATTAAAAACCCTAGCTTTTTCTGGAGAGAAACTTGAGAGAAACCCTATATTTTGGATAAAATATGGCTGAATCATGTGTTATTAGGTTTATATAGGGTTGAGAAATTAACTCTTTTAACCCTTGGATGCGTATTTTATTTCTGACAAAAGTTCCCAATTTGGCAGGCTGGCGCGACACGGTGCTATTGCGTGTGTCATTAGAAATTTCCAATTGGGAACTGGCTGACGGCACGACGTGGTGAAATCACGTTACAATACTGGATGGGACCTGGAAGTTCAACATGATGCGGTGGTATCGCGCTGAGACACTGGAAAAAGGACGATTCTAAATTTGAGCCCTAGCGCAATGCACCTTAATTGCAGAGGCTCACTAAATTTTGATGATTGTCATTTTGACCTGCTCCGCGACGTGCTAATGGCTCAGGTAATACATTGTCTTGCTAAAAAGGCTCTAACTCTTCGTCCGAGTGTCAGATTTGGGAAAATTTGGTATAGATGGAAAGCTTATTGAATTTTCCACATGACGAAAAGTGAAAATCTTAAAAATACCTCAGGTATAAAAGTGGATTCATCTTTGAAACAAGTCTTTAATATTTTTGGGATGATTTTAAGCTAGGTAGAAGTATGGGCTATTACAGTAAGTTCTGAGGTTGTTTTGTTATAAATGATTCATTTTTGGTATGTTATTCAGAAATCATGTTTTTCATGCCAAGTTCATGAAAAAAGATGAGAAAAGGTGTTTTTAGCTACTTATGGGAGGGATTATGGGTGTTTGGGACACTTTCCTGATTGTTTGTGACCAAAACATTTGTGGGAATTGAAGAAGAGATGAAAAATAACTTTCGACATATGCTAAGTCAACATGCGGATCACATATAGCACATGTGGACCTCATGTGGGCAAAGCATGTGTCAAAAGTCCAAAATCCTGAGAGCTAACCTTAAGGAAATTTTGGTCCAACCACATACGGTCACTTCTTGTGCCAAGCCTACAGGCTGCATGTACCACATGCGCCCAAGGCCAGGCCACATGTGTTAACCATATTTAACTGACCCTTTTTTCTCGCACTTCATTCAAAAATTGGTTTTACGGTTTCCTCATGTAATATAAATACCCCTTATGTGTTTTTAGTAAAAGTTATGCACTCTTGATACTCACAAACATATTTTGATCCTGAGATTGGATTTTGATCTTGGAATTCTCTTGTATTGATTTCAGTTAAGTGATTATTGTGATTTCCTCTTAATCTTTCAATCATTAATGTTGTTTATTACTTCATAAGCATGAGCGGCTAAAAACCCTTATCTAGGGTTGGGGAAACCCTGGCGAATTGACAAAGTAGGGTAAGTGTTATTGTTGTTTAGAACTGATACCCATGCATGCACTATATTATCTTCACTTTAATAGTTATATCAGTTGTTGCAAACGTTAGGATCCCGCTTAGATTATTGCTACTTACTCTAAAATTGGATTAGTGACTACAAAAAGATAATGACAACAGTACTTTGGAGTTTAACTGTCGATCCACGCTGCTAGGTTTTATCTAAGTAAGATGGTTAGATTTTACCTAATAACGAAAGATTCAATGGTAATAGTTAACTGTGATCAAGATAAGGGTTAGTAAGGCGACATCCTGAGATTCAAAAGGTAAAGGGTGAAATCCTTTTGCTCGTCCAAAAGACTATAGAAGGTACATTATTTATCAATTTTGTATGTAAGGTATCTAGTTTGTTCAACAATGCATGATAAGTCTACAAAATTGAGAAGCTTGGGGGAACAAATCCTAGTGTTTACCTATGATTGATTACAATCAAAGTTGATATTCGCCACTTATTCGATATTGCTACTCAAAACCCCCCATTTACTTTTCTTGTTCTGCTTACTAATTACAACAACTGAGAGCCATGATTCCATGTATTCCTTTGGTATTCAACCCCAACCTTTGTTGGGTTACTATATGTTGCAGCAATCGTATCATCTTCAGAGTGGAGGCTACAGTGGAGGTGTAGCTTGGTTGTCACCACCCTGTGACCTCATGTTACCATGACAGCAACTTTACCAGTTACTCCAAGACTCCCCTTCTGATAATTGATGTCATATGAAAGACATTTATGACTATTAAATATGAACACAAGAGACGTTGGACAGTGTAAGCTCAAACCAACATGGATAATTACCAGCTTTTCTACCTTCTCTTTCTATGAATGTTGTGAGGAAAGGATTGAAATTGTTCCCCTTTTTGCAAATGCTATTAAGAATTCTTTAATTTTGTTCATTCTTCAGCTTACTCACAGGGAGTATAAAATATAGATAGAATGGTTTGGAATGGTATCGTTGATATCCAATGCTATGAAAGATTGGTAAATGTAGATAGAATGGTTTGGTCTAATATTTTTGATATCCAATCCAGTGAAAGATTTACAATGGTGTTGGTGTGTTAATATCTTTGATTTCTAATACAGTAAAAGCATTTTCAAGTCGTTGGTGTGTTATATAGTATTTGTACTATGTTTCCGGTCTATGGAGTTGACTTTGATGATGAAAGACCAATTTATTCATGAAGACAAACATTTTTCAAATGTTCCCTCTGTTGGAAGGTAAGTACGGTGATAAAGTTGAAGCATGACTGTGTGTGAATGAAAAACATATGTTTGTATATGAATCCAACAATTTTGATTGTTCTTTGTCCTATATATCAAATTGTTAATTTGAAGGGATGGAACTTCATATCTTTCCTTTTATGTGTTAAAACTCTTAAACAACATATGCATATAGATAAATTTAACCCTCAAGAAAGGATGTACTTCTAGAACGACACCTCTCTTGCTTGACAACATCTTGCAGTAAATCACACGATGAGCCATTTGATCTTGTGATTTATTTGTAGGAGGCTCCTGTGGATCTAATGGAATTTTAATTACTATGTTATAGTGTGCTATCAATAATTTATCTTACAAATTTTTAATAGAAGAAGTTTGCTAGCCAGGACTTTCGATACTCTTGACCACATTTTCTCCTTATATTCCTTTTGATCACAAAGGGTCTATTGTTTCTGTTGCTGCATCCTCCCTTATATAGAGCAACATTCTCCCTATAATGGAGTTTCCAACAAGCTTGGACAATGCAAATTTGGAATGCACTATATTTTGATTACATATTTTATACTTTTTGCGGTATCTTTTGCAAAATTAGTCCAAATGTATGTACACATTATTTAATTAGTTTGGTGATCGCGTACGCCTGAGCCATCTAGTACCTTTATAAGTAGTAGTTATTTTACTATGTTTATAATTCTAAGAAGTTTGATCAATTAATTATAAATGTGTACGACTAAATTTTAGTGTCAGAGGGATAGGTTGACCCACAAGCAAAAATTGTACGAAGGATCAAATTAGACAAATCAGATGGGCATGATTGAACCATTAGTAAATATTGTACAATGGATCAAGCACGACATATAGCATGAGAGAGGGTAAGGTTGACCCCTCAACATATATTGCATGATTCATGCAGCACGAAGGATCAACCATCTAATAAGAGGCACTCACCATCTAGATTCTAGATAACATTGTTTAAAATAAAACTTACTTCGAAACGACATAGTACAATTAATTACACATCATAAATAGACCACTAAAAACCCAAAATATTAACTTCATTTGCATTTAACTTGAATAAAATAAATTGGTGTCCTAAAATTAATCAACAACATATTGGATTGCATCCACTACAATATTAACAAGGATGATTCAAGAGGATCATTTCTAGTCTAGCAACAACTGCATTAAGATGATCAAGTAGCATATCTTGGCACTTCTTTTTCTAAATAAATGTTCAGATCAACCTCAGCTTCCAAAGGACTTATGTTGCGCATAATAATATGTTGGTATTATCAAAACAACCGATAATTTTATTTATACTACGGAGAATGCATTTCATATTTGTTCCGTACATATAGAAACACGACTAGAAAATTTGAACATACTTATACTTACCAAAATAATGAAGACTCGGAAGAACAAAAAAATTAAGAATGTGGACAACATATAAAACCGAGAGA
Organism: Capsicum annuum; assembly: GCF_002878395.1. Taxonomy (NCBI): domain Eukaryota; kingdom Viridiplantae; phylum Streptophyta; class Magnoliopsida; order Solanales; family Solanaceae; genus Capsicum; species Capsicum annuum. The sequence goes on from NC_061122.1 coordinate 190,435,217, forward strand.
ATTTAATCTTCCTCAAGCACACCTAGCCAATCGCCTTCGAGCTTGATATGTGTATATTTCTTGCTAGTCTGCAGACTCACGTACACAAATAAAAATAACACAACTAATAATGAGACAATTTTAGATATTTATAATAAAATAATTAGTTTACAATAAATATAATCAATTTTTCTTTAAAAAAGAATAACTCAAAAATGAACTACCCACAAAAAATGCAAACAACAGAAAGGAGATCTCTAACACCCCCCCCCCCCCCCCCCCCAACCTCTAAATCAATTAGAAAGTATATCTGGTAAAGGGAAATCACGTGTATCTTAGGCTCGTGTATTTTTGATACACAAGAATTTGGCCTATGTATCTCATATAGTAGTCTCGATACACGCAATTTTGGTCTGTGTAACTCATATACACCCAAAATTTGACTTGTGTATCTAAATAATTTCTTTGATATATCTTGTAATTATTTTAGAAACATAGGAAACTACAAGAAATTGCTTTATTTATGACCAATATTTAGGGATGGATTAATAATCTCGTCTCTAAAATTACATGTATTAGAACGAGATTATATGTCGGTCTTTAATAGTAAATTTTATTGTGAAGGTACAAAATTTAGTCCCTAAAAATTTATTTAACTGATCCCAAATTGTATGTAAGAGCTTTGAGTGAGAAAAACTAACGCCGAATTTTTTAATAATTTAATATTTCACTAAATATACCAATATGTGCCTTAATTATTCTGTTTTTACTTTAATTTTCTGAAATTAGCTCTCAATGTATACTAATGTACATTATTCAATCCTCAGTGACTGGTCGCAAATTTACCCTAAGCTTTATCAATACGCACCAGTTTTGCAGATTCACGAGTGAGGGAGCAGCTTCTCAAATTGCTTCTTCAATTCCTAAGGTTATTGGAGCTAATTTACCCTAATCTCTGTTTTATGTCTCTCGCGAATTCGAGGTATGATTTCTGTTCTATCTAGTTGCTCTTTTCTTCCAAAATTATTCTAAATTAATTTTTTAATTGGTTTATGTGAGCTACTCTTATTCTTCCTACTTTATTCGATCCGAATCTGTCATTTTTTTATTTGTACAACTCAGTAATTTAGTATGAGATTTTTCAATTTGTAGATAGTCAATTATCGTCTCTCTATCATCTAGCTACTACAAATAGCAATGGGGTGTAGCTGGTGCGAAGTAGGGCAGATTTACTGATATGCGGGGCAGTCTCTAAGTGTGGGGTACGGGTTGAGAGTTGGGCGGGGTGCGATAAAGCCTTAGCTTTTTAACACTGTAGGGGTGTGGTGTAGGGGCAGAGTCTCAAGATTATGATGCTTTCCCTATTACATTTTGGATGACGTACATCTTTATTTTCTTTCAACGTGATGTGAGTTGAAGTAATTCCCTATTGCTTTGCATTCTCTTTTGGAGAAGGTAACCTTCTTTGACAGAATAAGAACCATTCTTGTTGCTTTTCCACTTAAATCTATCACTTCTTTGAGTGAGAACTGGACTTCTCTGCAAACTCCTAATCAAAGCTATCATGTCCACCAAGAATGGAGTATACGTCTTTTTCCTGCATGTTTCCTCGAGTTTGTTAGGAGGGAGGTGGTTTTGTTTTGTGTCTTCTAGTAGATTAAGTTCCAGTATGCTTCCATGTATACAGAATCTAATGTGTTTCTGCACTCCATTTTAGCATTCTCTTCTTCTTCACAACGTATGTCCATGTTGCTACTTTAATTTTTTCAACCAGTTTCTTTCTACAGTTGCATAGTGACTTTCATAAATTTTTCCTGTAGGAGTTTAGAGGAAATCAACAACCAACTAAGGTAAATATCTTTACCAGTTTCCAGTACTATATTGAGTGAAATTACCTAGGATTAGAGATATACTCGTAAATATTCTCGCTTAATTTTCCCTGGTCAATTTGGTATTTATTTTCGTGTTCATTTTGTTTTCTTTCCATGCATTATATTTACTAAGTTATCTTATCATTCTCTTTTTCTTATTTATCGTCTGAACTTTTCAAGATTATATCAGATATGCAACACGTCAAAAGCGTGCTAACTCAAAGAAAGCTTTGAAAAATCTTCTATTATAAAATATGTAGGTTCAAGCTTTAAGATTCTTACCATCTAACCTATTATATTCTTATAATTATGGGCTCAGACCTACTTGTTTTCATTATTTTAGTGAATTTTGATGCATAAATTTATACTTTGCATTGAAAGTACGGGGTTGAGATGAACCCGGTGCTCTAAGGTTGTATCTGCCTCTGGGTGTATGATAATGAACAAATTGGATTAGAGAACAATGAAACCTCCTTCTTAGTGGAATTACAACTTGAGAAAGAATGCAAGCAAAGTTATTTTTTTAATAAAACCTTGTAACATATCTGTTGTTCTCTCTATTTGAGTAGTTAAATGTTTGTTGCATAATGATTTATCATTGTCCTCTTTTCTTGTTGAATCAACCTTAAATTCCATGCTTTAAAGATATGGCAATGAAGATGCAGCTATAATTTAATCTTACTATACTTAAACACCTGCCCCTTCTTGTATATCACAATATTTACTTCTCCTTAAAATGTACTCAAACGAGCTAAGAGGTAACAACCAACTCAAATTGATATAGCCAGAATAATCGTGTGTCGGAGTAAATTGGTTGAACTGGAGGTAGTTTTTTCTTGTTAAAGAGAGTAGGAGTTAGTGGACAAAAGAATTTGTTAATGGTCATGTAAGAGGGTTAGTCAACCTATTTAAATGGACTTATTATTAATGAATTAAGTTTTTAGTTTTTATCTTTCGACTATTTAAAGGACCTATGCTTTAAATTGGTCTTCACTATGTCAAGGTAGTTTAATTCTTTAAATTTAAGTGTATCTTTGTTTTCATTGATTTGTTATTCTTTTAATTGTTTTTCAGCACATTATGTCATTTGTGTCTTTTAACTTTCAGGTTTGATGAATCTTGAATCTCTCATAATAAAAAGTTGCAAGAGTATTACGGATTCAAACTTGAAGCCTCTTGCACGTATATTCTTGATGAATATGCTTTAGAGTCTTCATATATGTGCTTGAGCTTGTTTTGTAAGAGATGCAACTTAAGAGTTGTTTCTTGGGTCCTCTGGTAAGATGCACTCTGGCTTTGATATATTACATTCTTCTACAGACTTGTACAAACTCGTTGTGCTAAACTTATAAGGGTCATCTAAGGTTACTGTTGCATGTTTGGATTACCTCATAAGTCTGTTGCTTTTACTGTGGTTATTTCCAATGTTAACTAAACAGTCCTAATTTGGGGAACAAATTTTATGAAGTAAAAGAGAGATATATTCATGAATCACTTTTCTACTTTGTGAACTTTTTTCATCATGTTATTGATGTTTCTTATAGTTCATTTTATCAGAACACAGCTCTCACTTCGCTGAAGTCACTAAATGTTACCTATCAGATAATGGATATGAGAAGTTTTTAGGTAAGTGAAGATATTCTTTATTTTTCATAAAGGATCGAGTAAAGCAAAACCATTCCACATCTTGAGCCAGTTGTTTTACATCTGCAGTACTCAACAGTTTGAAAGAGTTGAATCTGGGATTCAACAATATCTCTGACACATGTTTGGGACAACTAAACGGTCTATAATTTCTTCTTTGATTGTCTTATTTTGGTTACATACATTTTAGCTTTAGCTCCTTGAAAATTCAAATCCATCCCCTCTATGGTCTATACTATTAAGCTATAGCATCCTAAAACTTTGGGTTTAACAAAGCAACTTATTTCACCAAAAGAGTCTTTTTTCTTTTCAAATAGAAAGCATAACCTATATTTCTGTCACCAAAAGAGTCTGTTTTCCTTTCAAATAGAAAGCATAACCTATCTTTTTGCTCATGTAATATGTCGTTTATTGCCATTCTTTGTTGGTTAATTGTCAAATCATTGTGTTTCTTATCCAAACCTCTCAAAATGAATAGGGAAATTTCTTCACTGCCAGGAAAATTAAAAATATAATTGTTAATCGATTTTAGTTAGATATTGTCATGCAAGATTTCTGTGCCTGCAATCAACAACCCAAACTATTAAAATCTTGATGTCACATATTTATTTAGTTGATTTTTATCTCTCAAAGAGTTTTGTTGTTATCCATTTGATCATGTCCAATCAAAACTCTTCCATTATGGGATTAAAACTTTAAAATTTGGCAATAATATAACCTTCCTCATACTTAATGCTCGCATACTAAAACGTTAAATGAACTGCTGATAGCTGGTATATTTAGAATTGATATGTGTCACACAGGTTACTACTTTATTTTGGAGTTTTTAGATGCTTTCAGTATAGGTAGAATTGATGTTCTTTTACTTGGTCCCTCAGTGTGAAAATTTTTAGTTTTTAGTTGACCTGGTTACTTATAAATGCTTCATCTTTCTCCCATAATTTTTTGTTATTTATTTCCTTTGGTTTTACCTACATTGTAGGGATGACAAAACTGGAAGGCCTCTACTTGGATTCTTATAGGATTAGCAATGACGGTCTTGATCATTTAGCTTATATAAGTAAACATAGTCTATTTCTGTCCCCTCTTTTCTTTGATCAGCATTATGCTGCATTGTAACACATCTCTTTTTTTTTTGTATTAACTTGTAGTATTGAATTCCCTATCATGTAATAATCCAATTTTGGTGCGTCGGTGCAATATTTTCTTTGACTGGTTGTTTAGTCCAACTCTGATATTTAGAATAGGTTGAATACTTCGACTTGAACTTTATAGACATGAGATAATCATATACCGGCTTGTTATGTGAAGTTCATCCATATTTGAAATTGGTAGACTTTCTTGGAGATTTTTCATGAGCACTTTTGAAGTTCGGAAATAATGCCATATAATTTGCATTAATCCATCCACCAAAAAGAGAGTTCTTCCTATCTTATAGATCTATGTCGTCCTTTTGTAGGCCTTTCGAACTTGAAAGCTTTGGAGCTGTCTGATGCTGAAGTTGGAAGCAATGGAATACTTCATCTCTCTTGTTGGGTTGTTTACCCTACTTATGAACTAATTTTCGATCATATTATTTGACTTTTGGCATCATATTAGATAATGACTTTGATATACTATATTTTAAGAGTATAGTGAAGTTCAAATTAATCCTAATTATTAGTTTATAATCAAAACTCATCAACCAATGTATCTAGATAAATTTATGAGAATTTATGAGTACTTAAGCTGGTCAAATTACAAAAAAAATATTTAAAGATTTTGGCTTGAAGAGTGTGGTTAGCAGGCCAACACCTGGCAAACTTACAATTTTACTCAAGTTTACAACTGATCTTATTATCAATTTTCAAAATGCATGCTCAACTTGTTTCTCTTCGTACTATGAGTTGATATCTTCTAGAATATGTACCAGTTTACATTATCTTTTAGTTTTATGTGAGCAAAATCTAGGTTGGTAAATACATCTTTACCCGTCCAAAATTTAGTGGTTTCGTCTTTTGTTCCATTCATATTTAATTGACTTATCATCGTCTCATTTTTTTGCATTTGACTTCTTGAAGTTCTTAGATTTTGAACAAGTCCCCAGTTCATTCTTGTATGGTCAAAAGAACATACTCGTAGTGGATCAACGTTAATTAGTTATCCAGGTTAGTTGTGCAAATACCCACCTACCAAAAGCATCGGTTGTAGTTGTGGATGTCAATTGAAAAGGCTGGCGTAAATCAGACTTCAAGTTCTGCTTCCTTTTGCATAAAAACAGAATATGTCTTGTAGTTCTGGGGCTCTATTTCACTTAAAGTGTCTTTCACTAATTTGAATTTAGTATTTCTTCCATTCTAAATTATGTGGCATTATTTGACTTGGTTGGAGTTCAGAAAAAGAGACTTTTTTAAGCTTATGGTCTAAAAAAAGTCTCATACATTTGTATGGCGGTAAATCAGGGGTCTAGTATTTGCTACACCACCACTCCCATCTAGAGGTTGGATGGTATAGGGAAAAGGAAATGTTTCTATTATTCGTATTCCTTTTAAGCAATGTTTGTAAACATCTTATCACATTTTCGAGTTGTAAAAGTATTGCAGCTAACTGTTTGATGCTACTGAATTGTTATCTTGTAGATATGTTGATGCGCTGATCTGAACAATTGATATGTTTCAGGGTTGACAAAATTGGAGGATCTCAATCGCTTGTTCACCTCAATAAATGAAAATGGTTTGAAAAAGTTATCTGGATTGACTTCTCTAAGGTCACTTAACCTTGATGCTTGTCAAATAACAGACTCGAGCCTTGCAGTTCTCGCCAGTAAGACCTAAATTCTCTTTCTTCTTTAATATAAGGTACATATTTTGGAAAGATACTCATTCTGAACATATGGAATAAATAGATATATTGTTATGGTATAAAGGTCGACAAACCCAGGTTTATGGATATTCTTATCCTGCTAAGGATAATAATGATTGGGGCCATATATGTATGAGTGGAAACCTTGAAACACTAGAATGTGTGTAGCAATTTCTTAGACATTAATAACCATTTTTATTTGCTCTACCTCGTAAGAAGACTGTAATTGCACATCTTATGATTTGTACCGGTAAGAAGTCATCTTCTAACTTATCATAATAGACTAACTTTTACTGTCTTTACAATTGTACATCATCTTTGGCTTGAAATATGTGAAGATTTAGTACTGTGATTTACTGTAGTGACACTTCATGGTAATAATAGAATCCAAAGCCTCCCGATTATTGTTCGTTTTGGTTTTAGTTAATGGTTTGTTAATTCACTTCTCCCTTTCTGGATGAATCTCATTGTAGTTAAAGCAGAACTTTTGAATTTCATATTTATTCTCTACAATACTTTCTAGTGAATCTGGCAGTTTTCTTTTAAGATTTCTTTGCCTTAAAGAATTATCGATTGCTCAATAACATATAGTGGTCATTTAATTCATTCTTTTCTGGTATATGCTCGAAACATTAACATGCAGCTTTTTCTACCATGTAAGGCAGGTTTAAATAGATTAACTCATCTAGATCTTTTTGGTTCTTAGATTACGGATTCTGAGACAAAGTATCTGTCATGTAAGTTAAAACAACCATTTGTTTTTTCTAAGAACTGTTGATTTCTCTCTCTCTCTCTCTCTCTCGATTATGTTATAGTTTTAAATACCGAGCAGGGATGACTCGGTACTCATAATGTTAAGCTCCAGAAAAACATCTAAGTAGTTTCGTTGATCTAATTAATGCTTGTATTTTCTCCTTTTTCGTGAATCAAACAATGCAAATAGAAAGGAAGCAAGTACTTTTTTCATATTCATCTCATAGTTGAACTTATTTTTCAACTCTGTGTACTTGTTTTATCCATTGGCTAAGTCAGTTATCCATTGCTATACTTTGTTTCAATTCTTTGCTTCTTCGTATATTAAATTATATACCAATATATCGTTATTAATTGTCTTTCCAAAATTTTGTTCTTACAGATTTCTGAAGATTGAAGTTACAAGTAAAGATGCAAGTTCAGAGAATACACAAGCTCATTATTATTTTGCTAAGAACATTATGTAAACTTGACATCAAATTCTAGCTCGGGATGTTAATTGGTTAATTTTTTTTGTGTAGCAAATATTGAAACAATTGACATCATATAGCTCGAGATGTTATTAATTGGTTAAGTTTTTTTGTTTAGCAAATTAATATTGAAACTATATTGACATCATATTCTAACTAGAGATGTTAATTGATTTAGTTTTTTTTTGTTGAGCAAATATTAAAATTATATTTATCATCCTTCGACATTTTCAGTAGCAATTTTATATTTAGAATGAAGTATATAAAATTTTATAATTTCAATAGCAATCTAGGATGAGTTAGTTGCTCGTCTCTAAAGGTTAATTTAGGATGAGACAGTCGTTGCTCTCTAAAGATTAATCTAGGATGGGTTAGATGCTCATCGTGATATATTAATTTAGGACAAGGTAGTTACTCATCGCAACAAATATTTAGCAACCAGAAAATAACTACTTTTTAAAGATGAAATTCATCTATTTGGGATGAGATGTACAGTCTCTAAAAGTGTTTTTGAGATAAGATATATTACCATCTCTAATGACATTTAACGACCAGTTAGAGTACCTCATCGCAATAAACCTTTAGCGAAGGAGGTTATAAGGACGAGATGCGACCAGCATTTTCCCGTCCTAAATGATCATTTGCGACCAGAATTGGACTTTTAGGGACGAGAATTCTCTTCCCTACAGGCTATTTTTCTTTTAGTGGGAGGTGCCTTATAATTAAGAGTCAAACCTCCTATATTTCTGTTGCTTATCAAATACAATAGCAGCACGTATATGTAATGTATTGATATTGTATAAAAGTTATGTAATGTATTAATATTGTATAAATGGTGTATAAACGTGCATTGATATTTTTTAATTGATATATAAACGTGTATCAATATTGTATAATAATTATGTGATATATATGTAATGCGTTGATATTCATTTTTATTAAGAAAACACTAACGCAAAAAAACTTTTCTCTTCTGTCTCCTAAAAATTCCACATTTTTCTCTCTACAGTCCACCACCCTTGCCGGAATCTGGTGAGAACCCACCACCACTGCCAGCCTTCATTTTAACATTTTTTTGGACAAGCTCTGGGCATGACAACTGTTCTCATCTTTCTAAACCTATCCACCTCCCTTTTCCGACGAAAGAAACACTAAAGCTCCACCACACCACCACCCAAAAACCCCCTCCACCCTTCGTCTCCTTCCTTATAGCAAACTAGTAAACTCCTAGTGAAGCTCCCAATAAATCAAAGATAAATGGACTAAAGGCCATATTAAGCATAATTAATTTTATAACACATTATTTGGTAAGAACATCAGCTGAAAGGACATTTTAGGTGGGCAATGCTATATTGATAGAGTACGCGACCTACTAGATTGCCTAATTTAACTTATTTAATACTTATGAGTGAAACAAGTTGCCTAAAGTATTTCAACTAAGCTAAATCTATATAACCTACTAGATTTCCTAATATAACTTATTTAATATTTATGAGTGAAACAAGTTGCCTAACGTATTTTAACTAAGCTAAAGCTATATAAGGTAATGAGACAAGGATTTTCACATGGAAACACCTAGCTTAAAAAGGTGTAAAAAATCACGACTTGTACCTATACAGTATTTCACCCTAAATTCACTAAACAACTTTGAGCCTCGACAAATGAAAGATTACAATACTTATGTAATCTAGGAATTATAAACTCTAACTCCTACTCAACATAACTCTCAAACCTCCCAATGTATGTGATCCCAAGACTTTGAGTTCCCCAACTTTAAGACAATATTCCTAATTCAGTTTATACTTCAGTAAAACTAGAATTACATCAATATTACAACTCAAGAACCAAACCTAATACATAGAAACTAAGACATTATACTTTCTAAGTAATATAACCTGGTTCAACTATGTATTCCCTCAAGCTGTGAACTACTAAGTCAATTTGTCAATTGAATTTTTCTTTGTAAGTGTGTGAGCGTTTATGTAAGTCACTCTCTCTATTTAAATGCAACTCTCCAAATAGTCCTTCATCATATAAGACTTCTCACTGCCATGAACCTCTTAGATTTTTAGAGTTTTATTTGAAGTGAAACTCTTTCCTCGACTCAAACTCTCATGTCTCCATGTGTTGTATTCAAACTCAACTTCTTTATATTCACATGTGATATCATTTTGAGTTTATCAGAAGTGCATGCTTATCCTTTCCTGAAATCACACAATCTTATCTCATGTCACAGTGGACTTGTATTCTCGATACTATACATTAGTGAACCATCTTGATCGACATGTTTCATTTATTCGAAAATAATCAAAACTTCATAGATCCTAGTAAATTTCTTTTTTTTTTGGATGACAAACCACTGCCTTTGTACATCCGCCATTATTTCCTGTAGACACTCCGGCAATAGACAACACTATAATGAAATAGGTTAGTCATTGTGTTATAATCATTGTACAACCACTTTTCCCCCTTTTTACATTATTGAAAAGTTGGTTCAATATAATTTACGGCTATGAGCAAGTGTTTAGTAATCCATGGCCACTGGGCTATCTCTAAGACAAGCAGAAGATAGAATGAAAAGAATAAACAATACATTAAGGAGTGTAATAACAAGGTACAATATAGAAAAATAAAGTACCATATCATTAAAGTTCAAAATATGATTAACATTAAGCTAGTACTTATAAACATAAAATGAAATAGATGGAGTACAAAAAAATAAAGATCCTAAGGCATTAAGAGGTAGAGGAGGAAGGAGGTGCAAATGGAAGTAGCTGGTCAGACTGTGCACTGTCTCAACATTGTCAGTATGTTCTCGAGCAAGATTATCCTGAAGGGCATCTATGTGAGAAAGAAGAGTCAATTGCTCAACCTCATGAGCAATATTTCTAGTTCAACAGTCTTATTAGCAAAGCCATTTCTCAGTCTTTGTAAAGGATTGTCAACATACCTCATATAAACAGGTGGCAACATGGCTCATAGTACCAATCACATCATTTGTGGTCTATAAATACCACACTTGAACAGTGACTGATTACTCTTCAAATGCTAGAGCAAGCCAAAAAAAATATAAGTGAAAGCATGCCCTTTATCATCTTTGATCAAGACACAATGTATGTGCTTAATCACAATCCTAGACAGCTTGATCTTCACTTCAGTATCAAGAAGCTCCATTAGAGTAAGATGAAGAAAGTTTGCCTTAGTAGGTCATTCCTTTAGAGGAATAAGAATTTTGTGGACTACATTAAAGTATAATTGATGAAGATGAAATATTTTACGCTTTAGGACACTACGATGGTATGGAAGATGTGGATCACCAAAGAACTTCCTAGAAATCTCTAGTGTAGAGGCTAAATTTTCCAATTGAGGCCATTCAAAATTTTACACAATGTCCCAACCTCTCATGGTCATATCAAGAATTTGACAATGTCTTTTGCAACTGAATGAATGGATACACCTTGCATAATTATGGAGAAAAGTTCTCTATTCTTAGATCCATTAGTATAGAACTTATGCACCTCAGATTTTCCAAATTATTTTTGAGAATTACCTTATAGAAATAGATGGGACCAGTCTTAGACTTCTAATTTATTAAAAAGGTGGCCATAAATAGACCACTAAACCCGATTACAACATAACCACACATAATTTATCTCTTTTAAAATGAAGAAGATAAGGTAACTAAGAATCAGGAACATGAGGGCTATAAAAATTTGTAATCTCCTCAGGTTGCTAAGGTAAGGCATATAGAGTAGCATCAAAATTATAATTATCAGAAGGAATAAATTTGCTAACCTATTTCTTGGAATGAGATACAAACTTCGATTTAGGAGATTTGGAAGATGTAGAGAATTTGGGCTTAACCATAGACTTTGTATCAAGAGAAGAAGGACGAGTAGAGGAGGCTTTAGGAATGGTATTCTTAATAATCTTACCCTTGCGCATAGTACGAAGTAACACATTTTGTGGGGAGGGAGCAATAGATGTACCTTTTGCTTCAAGACATTCTTCTTACTAGCTCTAAGACTGTAGATGTTTTCTTTTGTCACATTTTGTTGCAAGTACGATCAGTTTTAGGAAAAGCAGAGAAAGTATGAGGGTCATTCATGGGTTCTTCTTCATCAACAAGAATAGGAGAGGATGATAGTTTTTTATTGGGTTGAGATCAAGCCATTCTTGGAATTAGATTAACAATTGGAATGTTATCCATGTCAATTACTTAGAGAAGAAGAATATTAATGAAAATAGGATATGATGTAGAGGAAAAATGAGAATCGACTAAGAATTTGGAGAATTGATTTTTAAAATTTGACCAATCGGAGAAATCTATCAATTTGATTGGGATAATCGGAGGAATATAGAATTTATTACTTACAATTGAGTGAACAACTAATTGAGAAGATATAGATTCCATAGGTGGGTTTGATTTTGGAGACTAAAAGGAGGATGAGGAAGCCATGAGTGATTTGAAACAGGTGATCAAAGGTGTAAGAAGATAAAAATACTAAAAGGAAGAGTAATTTGTGATGTGAGAGGGGTATTGATCAATCATATATAAATAGAAAAAATATAGGAACTTGAAACATAAAGGAAATGTAGTAATTATGTTCAGAAAGGAGATGATGTAAAAGTGTCAGTAAGGTAGTGAGTGGAAAGCGGTGGCAGTTTTTTGAAAAAGCTCGGACTCTTGGTATTTGGCGGTTACATTGAGTATTAGGACCGTTAATACTTGGATCATATGTGCTCAACTATTTCAACCTATACAATTTAAGTAGGTAATGTAGAATCATACCGGAGACTAAAAATTATGGACATATTTACTTGTATGATCCAACATCTCCGCAAAAATTAATACTCAATTTAATTAATTCAATTAAAAATTCAAGACTTAAGACACACAACCAAATGTGAAAGACTAAATTAATCATCAATTATAGCCAAAAATATATACAAGAACATGTTGTTCTAGTCAATCATTGGAGAGTATTTATGCAATCTTAATCATCCCCAATTCCAACTTATTCTTTTCAAAATGTTCCTTGCATAGTGACTTAATAAAAATATTTGCAATTTGCTCTTCAGCTAAACAAAACATAAGTAATATAAGATCTTTTTCAACATTATCCCTAAGAAAATGATATCTTATATCAATATGTTTAGTTTTTTATGTTGCATAGGATTTTTGGCAATATTGATTTCACTTGTATTATGATAAAAAATTGGTACACACCCAACATTCATACCAAGGACCTTAAGTTGATGCTTAATCCATAACAACCAACTGATCTAGTAACAACATACTCAACCTCAATAATGGACAAGGCTACAAAGTTTTCCTTCTTAGTGGACCAAGAGATAATATATGATAGAAGAAAGTGTACCATACCTGTGGTGCTTTTTCAATCCACTAAATAACCTACATAGTTAGCATCGACATATCCTACTAACTTGAAATTGGTTTCTTTAGGATACCAAAGATCCAAATCAGTAGGTCCTTTAAGATATCTTAAGATTCTCTTCACAAATTTGAGATGATATTCCTTGGGATCTACTTGAAATCCAGGACATAGACCCACACTAAATAAAATGTCAGATCTAATAGTTATGGGGTATAATAGTGACCCCATCATCCCTTTATACAGTTTTTGTTCCACTAATGGACCTATTTCATCCATGTCAAGTTTAGTAGCAGTAGCAATGGGAGTGTTTATCTCTTTTTCTTCCTCCATAGAGAACCTTTTTAGTTGTTCCTTTACATATATTTGTTGATGAATTAGCGTTCCTGTAGTTATTTGTTTGATTTACAATTCTAAGAAGAAGAAATTGAGTTCTCCTATCATGCTCATCTCAAATTCACTACTCATGAGTTTTTCAAAGTCATAAGTAATGTTAACATTTTTAGATCCAAAGATAATGTCATCCACATAAACTTGTACAATCTATAGATGACTGCCATTAGTTTTCAAAAAAGTGTTCTCAATTTTAACTCTTGTATTCCTATGCTCCAAAATTTTTTTTGGCAAACTTTCATACTATGACCTTGGAGCTTGTTTCAACCAATACAGAGCTTTGTTGATCTTATACATATGGTTAGGAAACTCAACACTTTCAAACCCATGTGGTTGATTTACATATACTTCCTATTTTAGATAATCATTGAGGAGTGTACTTTTTATATCCATTTGATGAATAGTAAATTCCTTATAGGCAACAAATACTATAAGAAGCCTAATTTTTTCAAGCCTTCCCACTGGGGTGAAAGTCTCATTATAATCTATGCCTTCCTCTTGGTTGTATCCTTAGACCATCAGCCTTGCCTTATTCCTTGTAACTATTTCATTTTCATCTATTTTATTTTTGTGTACCCACTTAGTTCTAACCATAGTCCTATCTTATGGTGGTGGTACTAAGTTTTATACTTTGTTTCTTTCAAACTGATGAAGCATCTTTTACATGGAAATTATTCAATCTACATTAAGAAGTGCTTTATTCACCTTTTTAGGTTCAATCTTTGATAAAAAGGCCTTTAAAGCACATAGATATTCAGACCGGATCTTGTGATTATATGCAAAGTGAGATCAGTGAGAACATTCTCAACTAGATAAGATCCTTGATACTTGTAGATTTTTGACACCAACCCTTGTGAGCTACTAAGATTTCTTGAAATGACTTGAATTGGAAGTTTTGGTGGTTTAGTTCCCTCTGTCAATGTGCATGCAATCTATTCTATGGTTGGATCAAGTTGTCTAGCCTATTCTTTCTCATGTTTTTTAGTTTCACTTTCATTCTACATATTAATCTCAACACAAGATTCATCCAAAAAAGCATACACACTTTCTTCAACACGGTTTATTCTTTTATTTAAGACCCTATAAGCTTTAATACAGCAAGATACCCTAATAAAATTTCCCTACACTCCTTGCATCACATTTGTCCAAATTATCTTTTCCATTATTATGAGTGAAACACTTGCAATCAAAAGTTCTAAAATGAGGATATTAGGTTTTCTACCCATGAGTAGTTCATAGTGATTCTTCTCAAGAATATGCCTAATCATGCATCTATTCACAATATAACAAGCATTACTTATGGCCTCAGTCCAAAGATTTTGTATCATTGTTCTAGCCATATCTTTCAAGGTCCTATTTTTTATTTCGACTACTCTATTTTGTTATGTTGTTCTAGGAGAAGAGAAATTATGATCTATATCATTTGTTGAACAAAATTCCAAAAACTTAGTATTTTCAAATTTAGTTCAATGAGCTAATCTTATGGAAATCAGGGAGGTGTCTAGCTTTTTTTCCATTTTGTAATGAAGATAGAAAGGACATTAAAAGTATCTTCCTTGGAAGTTAAAAATAGTATCCATGTAAACCTGGAATAGTCATCAATAATTACAAAAATATACCTTTTGCCTCATATGCTTTGTACCCTCATAGGACCACACAAATCCATATGGACTAGGTTCAAGAACTTGTTTGTACTGACATGGTTCTTAGATTTGAAAGAAGTTCTTACCTTTTTCCCCTTACACAAGAACTATAAACCTTCTCTTCTTGAAACTTAGTTTTGGGCAAGCCCAATACCATATTCTTTGGATTCAGTTTGTTTAACTGCTTCAGATTTGCATATCCATGTCTTTTATGTCAAAGGAGGGGATCATTTTCAATTACATTTATTAAATTCAGCCTTGTGCCAGGAATTCCCATGATATCATCTTTGTACACATTGTTGTGTCTTTAGCAGTTAGAGTAATCTCCTTTGTGTCCACCTTTTTACCTTGCAACCTGCAGAAGTAAAAGTTACCTTATTACCTTTGTCACATAATTGTGAGATGTTGCGTAGGTGGTGCTTTATTCCTTCCACAATGTAGACATCTTCAGACACTCTAGATTTTGATTTGTCAATCATTCCCACTCCTGTGATAGTACCCTTTTTACCATCTCCAAATGATACCCCTTCACCTTCAATTCTAGAGAGTAAAAGAAATTTTTGTTTATCCGCAGTCATATGTCTTGAGCAAGCACTATCCAAATACCTGTGTCACTTGCCTCCTTTCATTTTTACCTGTAAAATAATTTAGGAGTTAGTCTTACAAACACAGACAAGTTTGAGTCATTTCTTATGATCAAAAGGGTGAATAAGGTTTCTTCTAATCCATCAAGGCAACAGGTCGGATAACCTATTTCTCTGACCAGTCTTAACTCCTTTGTATTAGCCTGGGGTAATTTGCAGTCATTCTTTTTTTTCTAGATTTATGCTTCTAGCCCTGTTTTTTGCAGCAACTAGACATTCAGTAATTGGATGTTCAAGATGTCCATATATGTAGCATAAATCTTGTGTAGCATTGAAATTTTTATAAAAACCCAATCCAGCTTTTTCATTGTAAGTTCTTTCGCTTAGCTTATGAACAATTCTAGAAAAATTAGTCCATCTGATAGTTTTCTTAAGATCATTTTACAATTTAGACACATTTTGATTGAAGTTCCTCACTTTTTATTTCTCACATGAGTAGTCATGTTTCACCTTGATCAATTCTAATTCACTTTTTCTTGATCCTTACTTTTAATCTTTTTACTCTTTCAGAGAGAGATAGTTTTAAAATTTCAGACTTGAGGCTCAGGTTTGATGAATCAAGTTTGCTAACATTTCCTTTCGGGTGAAGTTTCTTTCAGTAGTAATTTTTACAGGCCTCTAGCTTAATATAATCCAAATTTACACTTGCAAGACTACTAAAGATTTCATCCCTATCAGAGGTTAGTTTTTGAAAATCATCGATTAATGCACTCATTACTGAAATATGTTTTCTTTTTAAAAATAAGTGCAACTTTTCTTTTAGTTCAAGAATACTTACCTCAGATGTTGCCTCTTTTTCTTCTATGTCAAGGTCACCAATGGCCATGAGAGCAGTCTTATCAACATCCTCATCATCTAATTTTTTTGAATCTTACCCCCAAGAAGCTATCATAGCATACTCGTCTTTTCCTTTTCTCTTAGATTTATCTTTCAATTCTCTCCTTTCTCTACTCAACTTCCCAAAGAGGACAGTCCCTAATTTGGTGATTAGTTTTACCACATTTATAGCATCTAGTCTAATTATCATTGGGTCGCTTTTTACGACCTGTTCCAAACTTGTCAGAGATTTTCCTTTACAAAACTTGCTAAAGTTCTTTGTGATGAATATTACTTGTTCCTCATCTAGTTCAACATCCTTATTACTATCAAATGCCTTCAAAACGAGTGTTTTTTTGGAGCAGCTTCATCCTTTTTAACTTCATCCATGTTCATTTCATAAGTCTTTAAATTTCCAACAAGTTCATCCAGGGTTATCCTAGTGAGATCCTTTGCTTCTCTAATTGTTATGACATGGACATCCCATTTGGACTTACGGAAAACCTCAAAGCATTTCAAATTGTTCATCAGCGGTTATAACCTTTCCTAAATAAGCTAACTCATTAGTCAAAGAAGTCAATATGGTCATCATTTCATATAGTGATTTATTTTCTCTCATCTTGAAGGCCTCAAATTAAGTGAAAAGCAAAGAAATTCTAAATTTCCTCACTTGGATAATACCCTTTTGTGCATTCACCAAAGCATCCCAGATTTTTTTCGTAGCAGTGCAATTTGACACCCTATTGTATTCAGCAAGACCTAGTTCATAAACTAGAATATGTTTTACTTTTGCATTTTTTTCTTAACGTAACTAGATCCTCTGGGGTGAATTCACTTATAACCTTTTTTACTTGCTCTCCATCAATTACTTTTATAGGAATTGTTGCACCATCAGGGATCTTTTTCCATAACTCATAATCTTTCCATTGAAGAAATATTTTCATTCTAGCCTTCCATCAAATAAAATGAGTACCATCAAAAAGAGGTGGTCGAGTGGTTGATTGTCCTTCACTATGTCTAGTGGGTGGTGCGCAGTTTATCATGATGATCTTATCTTAGGTGCTAACCCTTGTTAAGATAATCTCTCTCTGATACCAATTGATGAAGTACGTGACTTACTAGATTGCGTAATTTAACTTACTAATTACTTATGAGTGAAACAAGTTTCCTAACGTATTTCAACTAAGCTAAAGCAGTATAACAAAATGAGATGAGTTTTCACGTGTAAAACACCCAGCTCAAAAAGGTATAAAAAAATCACGACCTGTACCTCTACAGAATTTCACCCTAAACTTCACTAAACAACCTTGAGCCTCGACAAACGACAAATTACAATAATTATGTAATCTAGGAATTATAAACTCTAATTCTTACTCAACGCAACTCACAAACCTCGTTAAGTATGTGATCCCAAGTCTTCGAGTTTCCCAACTTGAAGATAATAATCCTAGTTCGATTTATACTTCACCGAAACAAGAATTACATATATATTACAAGTCAATAACCAAATCTAATACATAAAAACTAAGACACCTTACTTTCTAAGTAATAGAATCAAGTTCAACTATGTGTTCGCTCAAGTTGTGAACTGCTAAGTCAATTTGTCAATTGTTTTTTCCTTTGTAAGTGCATGAGTGACTGTGTAAGTCACTTCCTCTATTTAAACACAATTCTGCAAAGAGTCCTTCATCAGATGAGACTTCTTACTGCCTTGAATCTCTTGGATTTTTAGAGTTTTATTGGAAGTGAAACCTTCAATTCAAACTCTTATGTGTTCATGTATTGGATTCAAACTCAACTTCTTTACCTTCACACGTGATATTCATTTTGAGTTTATCAAAAGTGCATGCTTATCCTTTCCCAAAATAAGACAATTTCATCTTAACGTCACAGTGGACTTGTATTCTTGATCCTGTACATCAGTGGACCAGCTTGATCAACATGTTTCATTCATTTGATAATCATCAAAACTTCATCGATCCTAACATATAAGTACCTGAGTGGACCTATTTTAATTCAAGGAGAATTTTGTATAATTTTCCCACTATTGCTGAGAAGTCGGTTTAGATATGCATAGTTTATCCTTTTTTTTTCAATTATGAAAAATTATAAAGTCGGAGTGTCACAATGATAGATATTGAAAAAATTATCAAGAATAATTACCGAAAATGTAAAAAATATTTCATTATATTGATGGAAGAACTGTGAAGAAGTACCATAATAACCCCGTACCTCATCAACAAAACAGAGTACAAGTTTTAAATTAATCAGGACGAAGTACAAGTTATATGCCATAAATATTTACTTGTTAAACCCATCAATAGATATATTATGAAAGTTCAACCATCCAATAGGAAGTAATTTTGTGTTAATGTAGTTCAATATAATCATAATTAATTTTTATTTTAACTTAAACAAAATAATGATTCTAAGAAAATGTTGCAACCCGTTAAGTTTTGGCTGACTATTAGCACATAAATATACATAAATTCTCCTTATATTCATTATAAGCATTCAAATTACATTGAAGGAGGAGTGGATAGAACGTGGGGTTCCAAAACTCCCAACAAAAACAATCACGACTTTCATCCTTAAACAACAACCTTAAACTAGCAACATTTACATACTAAAACAAGCACCAACGAGGCAAACAACTAGAAATAGCCTAAAACAATAATGGTAAAGAATCGTGAGGAGTGAATTACATTAGTACACAAGAAATTAACTATTAATAGTATAACACAAACTTAATGTTGACTATATAAACTAGCTAAAGAGAAGATATTTGATATATAGAGAGAGAAGACAATATATTAGTTAATCATCAAACATAGTCGGAAAACAAATCATACACAAAAATGTGATTCCTTTTTTTTTGTTGTTGTATACTAGCTCTAACTAATGGATTACAAGTGTTACTCCATTAATAAGTACTCTGTCAAGTAATATCAGACAAACATAACTTCAGGTGTTTTAAGAGAAATTAAGAAGAATTTTGTGAATTGTACGGGATGCGGATAACTTTAATAGGCGGATAACTTTAATAGATCTATTGTTGTAATGGATCTATTTTTAATTGTGCGTGGATATTTCTTAACTTCTCTAAATATTTTTATTTTTAGTTTATTGTTCATATCTTGGGGGTAATTAACTGGTATTTGGTTAAATGTTTTACTGTAGTATTCTTTAGTTTTTTCTCTTAGTCTTTGTAATTCTTCTATATTATTTTTGAGGTATTCTAAATATTCTATATCTTTTGTTCTAAAATATTCGATTAAATTCTCTTTCATAAGCATTTCTTCTAATCTTATTTCTTCCATATCTTGTCTCCAATATTTTAAATACTCATAGTTTATCATTTTATTCTAAAGTAGTTGTTTGTTTACTAATTTCCGTGTAATATTCTATTCTAATTGTACTATAATTTATATCTGAATTAAGGTTATTAATGTTATTAATTATCTCTCTTTCTTCTTCTCTTAATGAGTTTTTTATGTTATATAAACTATTATCTCTACTTTTTTCTAAATTTTCTAAGGTTTCTTTATCCATATTAATTTTTCTTTTAGATTTTCCATTATTTCTTTGAGTCAGTTTCTATAATTAATTTCTTCATATAAGTCACTTTGGTTTTCTCTAATTTTTCTAATATATTCTAACATTTTAGTCTGAATAATATACATCGGATAATTATCTAGGTATAGTTGTTCTATCCAATTTATAATTTCAATTTCATAGTCTAATATTTTTCTAATATTATTATCTTAATGTCTATAATTTCTATATTTCTAAGTATATATAAGATTAATATTTTAAGATTATCTGTCATTTAAAATTGGTTAAATACTTTATTATAATATTTTTTTAGTTTTTTGTTTTAATCTCACTAATTCTTCTATATTTTCACTGAGAAATTGTATATATTTTATATCCATTTTCCAATATTCTAAATATATGTAATTTGTCACAGTTGATGTGGGGGTTTGGTATGTAAGTATTTTTTCTAATATGATTTTTCTTATAGCTGTAATTTCTATATCCTTAAGTACATATAAAACAAGTATTTTAAATTTATCTACCATTTCGTCAGATAAATAAGTATCCATTTTTCATATGATGCTTTTTCAAAATATTCCCTTCAATCATGACCATAAAAAAATATGATCATTTTATATTACTATATATTATATTATTCTTAAATAACATATTCTACGGTCACTATTAGCATGGTAATCTGGATATTTTTCCCTTAAACAGCGCCTCTACTATGGCTACTCCCCTATCATGGCTTTTTTGCCTCACCGGTTTTACCTTTAGGATGACATAGTTCTTAGGGATTTTTTTCCTTTTCCACTTTGCTAATAAACTTCTTAACATGCTATTTTTTGAATAATTCTACTATAAAGCAACTAACATGAACTTAATTTATCATATCATGATTGTTAGGAAATTATGAATTTAGCTATTCATAATAGTAAAAGAATATACCTGTTCTGGTAGATTTGATAATTTTAAGCTTTGTTCTTCCATAGATTTTTCCATTAAAATATACCTGTTTTTTTAATAAATAATTAAAATATTTGTTGGAGACAAGAGAGAGTTTTTGCTTTTACACATGAAGGCCTATCTTTTTCTACCTTCGCTGCCTTCATTTATAATGAATGATTTACATAGTTCTTACTTACTAATATTTTACACGTTTCTCAAACTTTATGTCCTATTTTATTTTTACAAAAAGTCTAAAAACTAGACTAAAAAGTCTAGTCTATTTTTTACAAAGTCTTTATCTACCTAACCTAATTATTATACTTTACAAAAAAGTTTTCTAAAGTATAAAAAAGACAAAAACTAAAACTTTACAATAATTTACAAGTTACGAAGAAAATTGTGAAAGTTTGTTACATGTCTCTTTCACAATTCAATAGCTTATCTTTTATCTCCATTATTTTGCTCCGTAGCTATCTTTTTTCTTATCTCTTTCTTGTCGTATCTGCTGCTTTCTATCTTCTTATCAGTGTAGCATCACATCTGGAATAAAGTTGTGTCTGCCACTACATCTGCTGCATATGTGATCATTCTATTTTTGGCCAACTTTTTTACAAAATTTTTCCACAGCTTCTTCTGAGATAATTTCTTTTTTGATAGATCTCGTCAATGGTTGTTCTTCTGGTCTGAGGAGTGTTAATCCCCATTTCCTAAGTTCTTTCATGTCTTGGTCTCTAACTTTTTTACAAGTTGAATAAACCAATGTTTGATTCCTCGAGCTATATATCCAAATGGGTTTCTGATTTGAATAATTATTAAGTAATTCTGATAATATATTACTAAGTCCAATAACTCTTTTGTTACGGTAAAATCCTGATATCTGTATCTTTGGTATCTCATCTTGTTCACATATCTCTTTTGGAATAATACAATCTCTGGTCATACCTATCTTGATTACTGTAATAGTCTGTTTAACTTCATCAAATAATATTTCGGCTGGGGCGGAATAAAATCGAACATAAAATAATTGTCCGTTAGTCATTCTCTTGTAGATCATAAATCTATTGTGAATATCTGAAATTCCTTCTAACTCTTCTCCAGTAGTTGTGTAAACCGTAAATAATAATCTATAATAGTAACATGATTTGATTAAAATTCGAACTTGTTCCTGAAAAAGTAATAAGTTTATTGTAATTCTGGCATTTCTGGGTAATATATCTTTTTTGTTGTGCGGCTAGTTCTTTACTTTGAATAGACTTGGTATTTAACATGGTTTGTAAGGTGTATATATTTTCAATGTATTTTTGGGCAACATAGTTGTATGTCTGTTTTTCTTGGTTAAGTGATTCAGAATATGTATGTATTTAGGGAGGTGCAAATGATTCTGATCTTTGTATATTTGGTGTATATGGTTTTGAAAATATCTGGTTGAGGTTGTAATTCTTTTTCTTTGGTATTTCAGGTTTATTTTGAGTGACTATATTTTTTCCTTTAGATATATCTCCTGTGCCTGCAGCTATAACTGTAATTTCATTAGTAATTTGAGTTTTTAGGTGTTTCTCATCTTCACCTTCTAGGTCTAGTTTTTTAATGTGCTCTTCCTGCACAGTATCTTATTTTTTATAGTGCTCAACCTGCACTTTTACATTTGTAACTTTAGTAGTTAGTGTAATAACTCTTTCTTGTAATAACTTCATTTGCTTAAACATTTGAAGTAATAAATCGGTCTGGGTATCTTTGGCATTAGCCTCTTCCATTGATAAATCAGTTTGAGAAGCTTTGTCTTGATAAGTAATCTACAATGACATTTTTGTTAGTATTGATCACTTCAATCGTAAATGTAAAATTCGGTATATTTAATACTAGTCTCCGAATTTCCTTCGTCGTAACTGAGTTCTGTATTTTTCTCGTTAGCCACCATCGTACCTGTGTGATCTGTTCTTACAATAAATTTGTTATATAC
This sequence comes from Capsicum annuum, assembly GCF_002878395.1. Lineage (NCBI taxonomy): Eukaryota > Viridiplantae > Streptophyta > Magnoliopsida > Solanales > Solanaceae > Capsicum > Capsicum annuum. The sequence continues at coordinate 190,458,115 of NC_061122.1, forward strand.
AATATATGGTTCAAATGCTAATAGGCATTTATATAATGAACATAATATTTTTCTATTTATTTCCTATTTTATTTCCGTTTCATTAAATATTCCTGAATAATATCTACAATGATGTTCTGTTTTTTCATTCTCGTATTTGTATTTAAGTACTCCTCCATAACTATATTCACTTGCATCTGCTTCTACTATAAATTTTTTATTTTCGTCTGGGAATTGTAATTTTGGTAACTCTTTAAAAAGTATTTTTATTTTCTGGACTTGTTTTTTATCTTCTTCGTTGTAATTATATTCTACACCCTTTTTAAATTTTTCTGTAATAGTTTTAGATTTTCTGCTAATTTTGGTATATATTCTCTTACTTGATTTACTAATCCTAAGAACGATTGTAATTTTTGTTTGTATCTAATTCTTCTTTTAAATTTATTATTTTTTGTATTATATGCTGTTGCATTTTTACTCCACTTTTATCTATTTGTATTCCTAAAAATTCTATCTGATTTTTCATAATTTCGGCTTTCTTTTCACTTAAACTTATTCCTGATTTTTCTATTATATCTGTAAATTGTTCTAATAATTTTAAATGTTCATCTTTGGTTTTTGTATATAATAATATATCATCTATGTATACTATACAATTAGGTAATTTTTTAAAACAACTATCCATAAAGTGTTGATATCTAGCTGGTGCATTTTTATATCCAAATGGTAATACATTCCATTCATAAAATCCTTGTGGTACTGTAAATGCAGTTAACTCCTTAGATTCTTCTTCTAACTTTAAATGGTAAAATTCTAATTTACAATCAAATTTACTAAAGTAGTTACATCCTTGTATTTGTCTTATTTTTAATATCTTGTTTGGTATTGTATAATTATATGTCATAGTTTTTACATTTAAATTTCTATAATCGATAACCATTCTACTTTTACCTCTTTTTTGTTCACTATGTTTATTTACTATAAATGCTAGACTATTATGTTTACTATTACTTTTTTGTATATATTGTTTCTCTAACAATTCATCTATATGCATTTTAAATTCTTTTAAATCGTCAAAATTATATGTTAATGGTTTTTTGAGTTATTATGCTATTTTTATCTATTAATTCAATTTTTATAGTAGTTTTATGTTTTTCCCAACCTTTTAATGAATCTTCACTATATAATCTTTCTAAGTTGTTCTTAATTATTTCTAATCTTATTTACTGAAAATATAGTTATTTCCTTTTTATTTATCGAAAATACGACTAGTTCTATTGTGTCTTCAATATTTTTTATATTTTCTAACTTCTGTGTAATTTTTTCACTTTCTTCTATCCAATCATTTTTCTTTCTTATTTTATTAATAACTCTTTTTGCTCTTAGTTTTTGTTTACATGGTGTTGTAAACCACCAATTTGCTTTAGTTATTATATGTGGGTATAGTTTATCTAAAAATGACATTCCTAAAAGCATATCTTTTGATGTTAATTCATAATTATAGATTTCTTCTATTGTTATTATTTTATCCCATATTTGTATTTTTACACTTTTAGCTTTATATGTAATTAAACTTCCTTCATTATTAAATCCTTTGACTACTATTGGTGTTTTTAATTTATCTCATTTATTTTCTGGTATACAGTTGTATCTACATAAGTTTGCTTCTGCTCCTGTATCTATCATAGGTGTATAATATCTATTATAATATCCTTCTACTATTATTTTTACACGCACATATATTTTCATATCATCTTAAAGTTCTTTTTATGAATAATCTTTCTTTATTATACAATATAGATAATTGTGTATGTTCTATATTGTATGATTTTACTTGTACTAACCATTTTATTCCTAATATTATATCTGCTTTTTGCATTTCTTCCTTTATTTCAAATTCTATTTTTATTTTTCTAACTTCTATTATTATTTCTTTTTCTGCCGTATCCTTAATGTCTATTAGGCTCCTTGGTAAATCTCGGTATATATTACTATTAGATTTTATTTCTTCATTTTTTACTAGATATTTTGCTATATAATTTTCTTCTTGTCTTGTGTTTAGGAGTATTAAATGTTATTTTTCATTTATTGTTCCCATTATATAATATTGATTTAAATTAACTGTTGAAGTTGTTTCATAACTTGTTCTTTTTTATGAACTTGATGATTCTGATTTTTCGTGAGCTATTCTTTTTTATGTACTTATCCTATCATTTATTATTTCTAAAGCTTCTTCTATATCTATATTCTTGTAACTATAGTCATTATTATCACATGTTTTTACGAATTGTTCAAAAGGACTTTCTATTTGTATTTTATTAATTTTATTTTTTCCTGTTATTTTATGTTTTGTTGTTAGTACATATAGATTTTTACATCTTGTTGTAAATATTTTACTTTCTGGGGTTAGTTCTATTCCTGATATTTTCCAATATAATACTAATAATTTATCTATATTTTTATCTGTTATTACTACTGAATAATTCGCACTTATTATAAATTTAAATTTTTGGTATATTAAATTTTCTTTTATGGCAGTTACTATACTTTTTTCTATAGGTTTTATAATCCTATCATCTGCTAAATATAATTCTATTGGTGTATCTACTCCTTCTCTAAAACATGCTTTTATTAATATCTCTGTTCCTTCAAGGTGTACATATTTTATTGGGTCTTTACTTTTTATATTGTTTATTTCTTTATTAATTAATCTTTTTGTTACTAATGGTATGCTAGCTCTTCCTTTTGCATATCTATAATCTATTACATGTTCCTTTTGATTTACTACGTAGTATTCTTCCTTTTTTCTACTGAATATATTTTTTATTGTTGGTATTTTAAATATTTTTTCTACACTTAAGTCTAACTCTTTTCCTTTTATTTCGTCAAAATATTACTATCAAATATTATTTTTTGATTTGTTCCTTCTTCATTTAAATATTCTTCCTTTGTTATTATTTTTATATCTTCTTCAGTTATTTGGTTCATTTTTATATCTTCTTCAGTCATTTGATTCATCTAATTCACTATCTATTTCGTTATCTGTTTCATCCTCCGAAATTTCATATATACTATCTTCACTTTCTAATTCATAATCTATATAATCTATCTGCATATATTCTGTATTTTCTATTTTTATTTCTGATATTTGTTTATTTTTTGAGTTTTTTTGGTAATTTACAATCTCTAGCTAAATGTCCTAATTTTCCATAATTATAACAAGTACATTCTTTTATAGATTTCTTTTTTCTATATGATCTCTTATGTTTATAATTTTTTACATAATATCTTTTTCTTGGTTTCTTATATTTATATTTTGATTTTTTGTATTTCTTATATTTCTCATGTCTTTTTCTTTTCTTATAATATCTTTCTTCACATTCAAATTGAGGTGCTATTTTATCTTTACAACATGCTAAATTTTATTAATATTTTTTCCATTTTTATTTCTTCTCTATATTTTTCTCATAGATTTCTATACCATTATTGTAAAAATTTTATTCTTGCTCTTAGGGTATCTACTATTTTTGCTTCATCCCAATTATTTATTATTTTTGAACTAAATGGTTCAGGTAATTTACTAAAATATAATTTTCTTATTTCTTTACTTTCTTCTATATTATATGTTCCCTTATAATAATATTCTTTAAATGCGCACATATATTCATCTATATAACACATATTACATATTGCTAATTTTACGATTAAATTCCTATTCGTATCTTTTTCCTTATTTTGTTCTGCTTCTTCTGTTGTCATACTGCTAAATTCATCACTTATAGCTATTTCATATTTTTTTAATATTTTTGTTGGTAATATTTTTGTAGGTGCTGATGTTCCTTCTGTTTTTGTATCAGATCTTAATACTTTTTTACTTGCTTCAGCTAGGTTTAAAAACCATAATTTTACTGTTCCTATTAATGTTTTTTCTATATATTCTGGTGCGTTTGTTGTATCTATTTTATTATCTAATAATTGTTTTGACATGTATCCTACCGATAGTTGTATTATTTTATTTGTGTCTATTACACAGTCTAAATCTAAAAAGTTGTAATTAATTATTTGTTCTGGTGTCCATTTATTATATTCATCCTTTGGATTATATTTTTTAAACTTATTTCTGTAATTATAGGTTGGTTTTCTTATTTCTGATGTACTAGGTATTATATTTTTATCTAGAGTATTTACTTCTGTATTTATTAATTCTAGATTTTCTTTATTAATTACTTCTTGTTTTTCATTAATTTCTAGTTTTTCTATGTTTCACTATCTTCCGAATCATATTTATCTGTTTTTTCAGCATCTATTGTTTTTATTTCTAATTCACTGGTTTCTAATTCTTTATTTTTCATTTCTAATTTTTCTTTAAATTGATTTATCTCAATTAATAATTTTTGTTCTTTATCTTTTTCTTCTTTTTCTTTCGGTCTCTTTTCATATAAATCTTTTAGCATTTGTAGTTCTTTTTCTAATTCACCAATCCTACTATTTTTAGTTTCTTCTATTTTTCGTATTTCTTTTGTAGTTTGTTGTTTCATTTTATCTATTTCCTTTTTTCTATCTATCTCTTCGTTTTCTCTTTTTATTCTTACCATGGCTGCCAACTTATCTTCTAATTTTAATTCTTTTTTTTCTAACATTAAATATAAATGTTCACCTATTTTCTTATATCTCCTTCCTAAATTAGAGAATACTATTTTTATTTTTAATCCTTCGTGATTTTCATATGTTTTTTCATCTATTATAAATTCTTCTTTATTCATTTTATTTAAATGTATATATGTTATGTTGATATATATATTGTAGACTATCTATTGTTGATTCTAAATTTGATATTTCTTCTTTTTTGTGCATTTATTGAGTTTTTGCTAACTCCGACAATTATGTTATACTGTAGTCTTTCTATTCTTATTTTTAATTCTTTACGTTTTTCAGATATTATTTGTTTTAATTCTTTATAATGTTGTAGTTTTTGTACGTTATCCATCTAAACAAATATTATAAATATTATTTTGGTGAATATCGGAATTTAATTGTTCATATTTGATCTTGATTGGTAATTGAATTCAAGGTTCTGGTGTCTAATCTTGATTTGTATATGAATTCAATGAGCTAAAGCTTGATCTTGATTTGTACTTGAATTTAAGGTCCTAAAGCTTGATCATGAATTTGGTGAAATTGATCTTAACTTGTACTTAATCAAGGGCATAAATATTCATCTTGAATTTGATGGTCTTAATCTTGAGTTGTACTTAAATTCAAAGGCAAGAAGCTTGATCTTGAATGTGATGGTCTTGATCTTGACTTGTATTTGAATTAAGGGTTTGAAACTTGATCTTGAATCTTTATCTTGGTCTTTGAAACATGTTTAGAAATACCTGAGTACTTAAATGATTGTAGATTGTAGACAAAACTAGTATATTTGATCCACGAGCTCTCTCGCATCTTGTTAGAATTGTGGGTCTTTTTTTGAATTATAAGCCCCCCCTATTTATAGTTGTAGGATAAAGGAGTTGTAATAAATTTCATCTCATTTTGACCAATTAGATTGAAGTGACAGGGTCATAGTTGATTGGTCAAAATATATTCTTGTACACGTGACACAATTTGCCCCATTTGGTCATGAAAATCATAAATTTTTGGAGTTGAAGTTGAAGTTGGAGTTGTGTTTGGTCATGAATATAAAGTGACTTGGTTTTGAAATTTTGTGAGAGAAGTAGGAGTGAAAAAAGTGAAAACAAGTCCAAATATAATTTCAAATTGTATTTGAAATTCTCATGGCCAAACACATACTGTTTTCGCTTTTTTCACTAAAGTGAAATGAATTTTCAGAAAAAAGTAAATAATTTTCATGGCCAAACCACTACAAGTTTCATTTTCCTTTGGTTTGATTTAGCATGTTATGTCATTTTGATTTGTTGCATAATTATATTAGCTTCTTCATTTGACTTTGCGTGTTTGAAATGTTGCATCAAATTGAGCCGCTAGAAGTAGATGACTTGGACTTAACAGCGTAAACTCATCATTTGTAGTTCAATTTAATAGACTAACTCAATAAAATACTTTAGTTAGATCTATATTTGTTGAATTTAAATAATTAATTTAATTATATTAATTATAATATTTATTTGAATTAATATATCTTAAATTTAATATAATCTAAATTTCATGGTGATTTAAATTCATTAAAATTTTGTTATACACATAATCTTTTAAAAATTTGATAATGGTCTCAAGAGCCTCACTAGTCTTATTGGATTTGTGCGTTCATTCTAAACAATCATTTTAAAAATATTTTTAACAAATATCAAATTTTAAACCTTAATTTTTGAAAATGGTACGCAAGAATCTCTCTTTAAATGCCCTCACAAATTTCAACTGGTGAAAACTATGAGATTCGATCAGTGAAGGTAAAATTATATATTGAAGCTTATGATATGTGAAAAGTTATAATATAAGGTAGATGCTTACGATTATTCCCCTACAAATGCTACTATTTCCCAGTCATTCAAAAGAGAAATCAAAAAAGTACAAAGCGAAAATTGTGATTTAAATATAGCCGCAGATTCAATTTTTTCTAAAATTATTGCATGTAAGACGAAAAAAGAAAGTTTGGAGAAACTCATGAAAAAAAAATATCAAGGAAGTGATAAAATTAAACAAATGAAAATTTTGAATCTCTTAGAATATAAGAAGATGAAACCATAACTAAGCACCCTAATACAATTTATTTGATTTTTAATAAAATTAGGTTGCTAGACAAGGATTTGAAAAATGACAAAATAGTTGAAAAAATTATTCAGACACTTTAAGATTGTTCGAGTCTAAAATCTTCTCTCGAGAAGAGTCGAAAGATGCTATGCAGAATTAGTCTGCTATTTAAGCATGAGAGCAACCAAAATATATCTAAAAAATATTTTGTTGGTGAAAAAATGATGCAATATGTGAAAATTGCAAATAAACAAGTCACTTACAAAAGTGTGTGAGTTCAAAAATTCAATCTTCAAGAACAAACAACAGAAAAAGAAATAAAGAAGGAGCAACTTCTTAGATAGCAACAGCTGAAGTTGAGGAGTGATAAAATTGCTTCGGTTACAACTAATTTACTAGAATAGTAAGTAGTTGATTAGTTGTAGAAGAAGTCTTTGCTTAAGTTCAAATTTAGTTAGACAAATTAAAGGAAAAATTACATAAATACACAAGCTAATTATTACTTATTACATAAAATTCCTTATTTGAAAAGTAATTACAAAAATCTCATATTAATTACACGGATTTTATTAACTATTCTCTTCGTTTACTTATTCTAGTCAATGTTTCATATTTTGAGATCAATCTGCATAAATTTTGACCAACATTTTAATATGTATAATTTAATAGTTTAAATTTAAAATCTAACTCGTCTGAAACTATACGAAAAATGTTAAAAGTTGCATTCTTTCTCATACTAATATAATAAAAAAATATATCTTAAAATATTGGTCAAAATTTATACCGGTTGACCTCAAGAAGTGAAACAACAACAACAACAAACCCAGCGTATTCCCACAAAGTGGGGTCTGGGGAGGGTAAGATGTACGCAGTCCCACAAAGTGGGGTCTGGGGAGGGTAAGATGTACGCAGTCCATACCGCTACCTCCAAAGAAGTATAGAGATTATTTCCGATAGATCCCCGACACCTCAAGAAGTGAAACAATGACAAATAAAAGTGAACAGATGGAGTATGTTGATTTCTGCAAATAATCTTTTTCCAAGTTATCCATTTAATTCAGTGCTCTGTATTCTTAATAAAACTCACGATAGAAAATTTCGATCATTATTCCAAAATCACTGTAGGCACTATCTTTTAATTAAACCCATACTAATTCAAATGAATAGTATATAGTAAGAAAATATCCCATAGTCGCTCTTATAGTTAAAAGTTTGGTTCAGTCATGTCCTTGTATATATTAGTTATTCCACCCATTTCGAACAAAATTTATAATAACAAAGATGCAAATAGTCTTCAATTTTTAACAGACGACAAAGTTGAATCATTTTGGATTGTTCACATGACACTATAGTTTATCCTCATGTTCAAAATTAATCGAAAGTCAGGGAAATTATGAATTACCAACGAGTGAGTATGTAAAACCCCTAGTGTGGTTGAAGTGGAGTATGATACAAATAAACCCTAATCGTTACTTGTGCCCTAATTTTTTCAGCAATTAACTCTCTTTCATGTAACCATTTTTCTTTAGCCCTTGTCCTAATAATGACCCACTACAGCTTATTCCTCGATAGCCAAATCACACTTAAATTCACAACACTTCAGTGGCTATAGCATAGGCAGTAGAAACGAAAGAAAGTTACCATCACATTGTTTTACTTTACCATGTATTAAGTTAGCGTTTGATAATTGATTTTTTTTTAATATTTTTGATAAGTTGTTTTTAGGTAAGGATTTGAATTAAGTTTCATCACGTGTTTGATCAGAATATTTGAAAAATATGTTTCATTTTTTAAAGTTCACAAAACTAGAATTCGACCTAAATGCTAGTATTTTCTAGTGTTGAAATTTTTTGAATTATTCGTCAAAAATATTTATCAATCATGACAATTTGTTTGTTCAAATACTATTTGCCAAATTTTCTCTTAAAAGAAAATCTATGCCAAACGGGTCCTAAGATAAGAAGTTAAAGTAAAGAGATACATTTCAAATAACATAAAGAAGTTATTCCCTCCGTTCCATATTAGTTGGTCATTTTTCTTTTTATACGCATGTTAAGAAATCATAAATAAGATAGTAACTTTTCCCACATCCATCACTTATACTAATTTGATTCTCTTACCCCAAAAATGACGTGATACAATCCTTTTTTGATTTGAGGCCAATTAGTTTGAGTAACTTTTTAAATAAAGTTATATGTAAGGGCAATCTCAGGGGAAAACCAACAAATATAAAGCTTGATATGGCCAAAGCTTATGATAGGGTAAATTGAAAGCTTTTGATCAGGGTGATGTAAAAATAAATTTTGATGCTGCTGTTAGAGATAAGATCTGGAAATTGGTTGCACAGCAAGGAGATCTCATATCACCAACACTCTTTATTTTAGCAGCTGAGGTATTATATTAAGTCTTAAATTCTTTATCTTACAATTTAGAATTTGGTATGACTAAGTGGAGTAATAATATTAATCACTTATCTTATGTTGATGACACCATCATTTTTGCTTCCACTGAGAAGAAATCTTTGCAACTAATAATGGATGTTCTTGGTAAATATAAGGCACATTCAGGACAAATGATTAATAATGAGTAGAGTGCATTTCTGGTTTACCAGAAGACAACCCAACTTTATATTAGAGAAGTGGAAAAATGCACTTGTTTTAAGAAAATTCAAGGGAAAACTAAAGCCATCATATATATATATATATATATATATATATATACTAGTTTAGCTGTACGCGTCTCGCGCATGTACAACAACAACAACAACAACAACAGTCCGAGTGTATTCCCATAAAGTGAGGTCTGGGGAGGGTAAAATGCACGCAGTCCATACCGCTACCTCGGAGGAAGTAGAGAGGCTGTTTTCGATAGACCTCCGGCTCAAGAATCTACCTCACTTTAATGGGTTCCAACATTCCACTAAATAGGAAATTTGTAAAAATAATAAAGACGAATGCAATAATTAAATTCAACATCTTTTGGATATGTAAAGATGAAAAAAATATTTGATTAAACATAACCTTTACAAAAACATCTACCACCTGTACAGTGCAACAAAACAATATATTGATAGAGATAATAAAATAATATAATTAAATCTAATCTTTACACAAAACTTTTATCAAGGCCGTCCAACACTTATTTAATACCTGTAAACTCTACCAAAATAATACAATAATAGAGATATCAAAATAATACAATTAAACCTAATCTTTACACAAAAAAAAAATTCTCAAAGCAGAGATATCAAAACAATACAATCAAACCTAACCTTTATTGAAGAAAATTCTTCAAAGCCGACCAACATTTATCTAGCACCTGTAAACTACAACAAAATAATATGATAAAAGAGCTATCAAAACAATGTAATTAAACTTAAATTTTACACACCAAAACTCCTCAAAGTCGATGGACATTCATCTACAACCTGTAAACTATCACAAAATAATAAAACTAATAGAGATATTAAGACAGTACAATTAAACCTAACATTTACACAAAAAATTCCTCAAATTCAATCGACATTCATCTACAACCTGTAAACTATAATAAAACAATACAATAGTGATCACAAAGCTTCGATTAAATAATACAATAGTGATCACAAAGCTTCGATTAAACAATACAATAGTGATCACAAAGCTTTAATTTTGATAAAAATAATTCTTATCTGAGCAAAAATTTTGACCCTAAAGAATGACTTGAATGAAAACAAAGAAGATATATATATACGCACGTTGAATTTTTTTAATTGATCAGTACAAAGAAAAATATTAGTTAATTTTTCTTCCATATATTTTAGGAGTCCCATATATTTTAGGAGTCTAGTCAATATAATAAAAATAATTATATAATAAATTAAAAAATAGTGAAAAGACAGTTTAGTCTGAAGGACAATCTTTTAATGAAGGGTAAAAAGTTCAAATCACTTTTATAAGGATCTTCACACTTTTAATATATATAAATATATATATATATATATATATGTATATATATATATATCATTCATTAAGGCATTTACTACTTCGTATCATCACACCAATATGCTTGCAAGCTAAATTAAACATGTCAAGCCAATTAACACAACCAAATTGGGCTCTCAAGTTCCATTAAAACCCAAACCATGTCCACCAAGTCCATCCATATCTATTTTTATATCTATTTATACATTAATGTAATGCATTGGGTTTAAAAGCAAGTTAAACTATGTAATTTTTCATAATAAAAATTAAATTTACAAAGTGAGTTTAGGTTCATGCAATTCCAAGTCAAAATTCATCCAATTTGAGAAAATCCATGTCCATTCCAATCATTTAAATAATATACCAATTCAGTCCCCAAAACATCAATTTAAAGCATGAATAATCAATTCAAAATATGGGACAAGTAATTCAATCACTAATAACCAAAACCCCTAAATTGAATTTCAAAACCCCCTATTTAAATCATATGAAAATCCATTAAATCAATGCAACAATGTAAAACTAAAGTTTAAGGAAGAGAAACATGTTTGAAACACAAGAATTTGAAGTCAACTAGGAGTTTGGAGCTCGAATGATGAATTCTCTATGAAACCCTTAAGCTTTCTTGGTTTAGGTGTTAGAGAAAAGAATGAGAGTCTTTGATATTTTTAACTGAAGGAAAAAATATCAATTTGGTGTTTATAAGTCGTGGAAAGGGTGAAAAGACCAAAAGCCCATCACCCCAAAGTGAAAAAAATAAAACTAGATGAAATTGATACCTTGGTGTGGCACGACGTTATCGTGGAGGTTATCCTCGTGCCATATTGATATCGCAGAGAGTAACCCGTGAAATGGTAATATCACGGACCTGCATTGTCTCGGGTCCCAAAATGACCCCGAACCCCATTCAAAAATTTCAAAACTTTCTCAAATTACCCTTTTAACACCCCTATAGATAATTCAAGTCAAAAATTGATATTACGCACGTAAGAAGGAAAACAAATAAAATGATCAAAATTTTAAGGGGTCGTACATTATCCCTCCCACCCCTTTTTAGGATCATTCGTCTCCAAATGATGAGTTAGGACACTTTTAGCAAGAGAATAGCAAGAATATAGCCGAATTAATTGACAAACTTGAAAAGTGACAAGAGGAAATAAAACTCATATCTTAAGCATTTTCATTCAACCCAGGGAACAAGAATGGGTACTTGACCTTCATGTCTTCCTCATCTTCCCATGTAGCCTCTTCTACCTTTTGATTTCTCCAAGAACCTTCATAGGAGCTACATCCTTGGTCCTCAATCTATGAACTTGCCTATCCAATATCTCATTTGGGACTTCCTCATAAGAAAATGAATCTGTAACACCAACGTCCTCAATAGGTACTATCAAGGATCACTCACATACTTTTTCAACATGGATACATGAAACACGGGATGAATGGAACCCAAACTCGCTGGCAAATCCAACTCATAAAGAATATTCCCAATTCTTCTCAAAATCTGATATGGTCCAATATAACGAGGACTGAACTTCCCCTTCTTCCAAAACCTCATGACTCCTTTCATAGGAGACACCTTTAAGAATACTCAATCATCTACTTCAAACTCCAATTCTCTTCTCCTCATATCTGCATAAGACTTTTGGTGACTTTGAGATACGAATCGACCCACGGGGAATCAAATATAAGATGAAAAAAATAAAGATAGAAAGATAGAATAACCAAGATAGGAAGATAAACATGAAATTGATACCGAAAGGGCAATCAAAGGATGTATCAAATCCTAAAACCTCCCTAAATGACTATCAATAGGCACCTAACTATTACAGTGACCGCAAAGGGGATTAGATTGCCCTTACAACCAATGTTTCTAAACAAGGTTCAACAAATTCTTTTCCAAGTACTCAAACACTCCCATGGAGTCTCATGAATACATCATGTAAAATTCATCATAAAAAAACTAAGAAAATAAGTCTAGCTACCAAGCATTTATAGTTTGGCTACATATTACATAAATAGGGCCCAAAAGTGATCCAAATGTAAGAAAAGACCCACTAAGGGCTATTTTGACTCGCTTTTGAAATGCTAGAGCGGATCAAAAGCAGATCCAAAGTGCCTTGGGCACATGACCTTTCCAAGGGGCTTTCGAGCCCCGTTTTACACACCTTCGACCTCGGCAAATTCTTTTGACCCTTCTTAATAGTAATCTTCCTCCATGTGGTATCTTTTAAAAGTACTAAAGAGTCATCAAGCACCTCAAGAATCATATGTATCTCATCCAAAGGTCCAGAGGTAATTTGGCTTGTATTATCCTCCCCTTCTTGGAAAGGATTCGACCTCGAATCCAAAATTTGTAAACCAAAGAAAGGACAAACAAATACAACAACCTCATGACATGAGGGTTAGGGTTAGCACAAATAATCATATCATCATGCCAATGCTGTACACACTTAAGATACAACCAAGGATCCCTTGTTTTGAACATTAGAAACTTATCAAAGAATGCACAAAAGGGTTGGATATGGGTTTCATTAAGAGATAAGAAAATTACAAAGGTCATAATGGCATCAAATAGTTCAAAGGGTAAAATTACCTTCGTCTTACGAGCCATAAGACACAATTGTTTCTTTACCTCTTCAAGAGACCACATCAAGAGTGGTGCCTCAATTGGTTTTAAAGTCCGCAATACCCATATTGCATTGTCATTCAAATAAGTGGACCAACCAATAAGTTTCCTACCTCTACATAAAACAAATCGAAGAATAGAATGGATATCACATAAGCAAAGAGGTAGTATAGGAAGGAATCAATTGTAAAAGCATCATCCAAGGTGCTATTATCTATAAAAAGGCCATTTGGCTCAAAAGACATAGCACATAATGCACACAAGGATGGAATCAAAGCATTTAAGCACATATGATTCTTTCTTTTCAAATAAATTCTCAAAGAAAATAAATTCATTAATGGGTTCATGCCCTTACTAGTTTGTTTATCTCTATTAACAAAGGTAAGCATGCTCCTAAGACCTCACAAGATACTTCAAATTTTCCAAATCTATGAAGATGACAAGAAGTCCTTAGCATCCATGGGATCTTCAACAAAAAATAATCAACTTGGCATCCACAAGTTGGAATCCACACAATTTAAGCAAAAGTGTGTCAAGCAAGGATGTAAGTTTATAAGTAACACCCATAGGAGACAATGACACATTTGCCCTCGGGTTCTCAAGAATAATACCACCTTGGAGAAGGAGGTTATCAATTTCACTCAAGTATTGAAGAAGGGTATTACATAAATAGAATTAATCCAAAGTAGTTTCAAGAGAAGACTCTCTTCTTGACCTACAAGTAGTGGAACCTTGGTCAAGAATGGAAACATATAATGGTGAACTCTCTTGGAGCTTTTCACTACTCCTCTTCTTTAAAAACACGTTATTTTGGTTGGAGTTCTTTCCCTTACACATTGTTGGTCCCTTAAGTGTATTGTGAATTCCCAAGAAAGACTTTTCATTGTAGGGAAGGATACCAACACCTTCATTCAAACTTTTCTTGTCATGTGTACCAAGCAATAAGTTGGGTGTATAATAATCACCATATCTAAGTTTGGCATTGGGGTCAAATGGAAAGAGTGGTCATAGACATGGGTTTAGATAACACACTTTTTCCCCACTAGCTTCACCCAAACTAAAAGATATACTCTCCTCATTAACATAAATATCATCAAAAGCAAAGGGAGAGTAGAAACGGTACCACTCAATTCAACTTCAACTAAGGTGCCCTCATGCACATACTCACAAGTAGATTCAACATCATCACCATAAGTATTCTCAATAATAAAGTCACACAAAGTAAAAGAGGAAGCAATTTCCAAACAATTGATACTTTCTCTTTCAATGGAGGAATCCTCAAGTGGACACATACCACTACCAATATCAAAGGGATTATTACTTAGTCCTTCACAAGAAGTAAGCAATTCATCCCTATAAATATCAAACAAGGGTGGGGTTTCATATAAAGGATCACATCCACAATCATTTTCTAAGGAACAGTCACTTATTGGGTTTCTTAAAGATTCAACCAAATCAAAGTTATCATCACCCAATTGATTATTCCTTTCCAAGACTTCACATTCATTTTCCTTAAAAGTACTCTCAGCTTCCAAGAAGAGATTTCCATATTTAGGAAGAATGTTGTCACACCATAGTGGGTTGTCAAATGGAATATATCCCTCAAGATGAGATTTATCAATAATGTTATCCACACTATTAGGTAATTCACTAGGAGTGAGCTCATCATCTTCAAACAAGATATTATTCTTAAAAAGAGAAGGATTTATCCATGGAGATGATGTCGAATATAAAAGTCCATTCTCTAAAAGACCATTATCAAGTGTCAAAGATGTTTCAAGCACATGATCATCCCTATGAGCCAAGCAAGCATTAGGATCTTCACTAAAAGACAAGCTCAAAGGGTCACTCCCATTTTCTTAACCAACATTCTTGATTTTATCACTGACTTGAGGTTCTCTAATCACATTACACACATCCTCAGGTGATAGACTAGTTTCACACACAAGTTGATCAACACAATTTCCACAAGATGATGTACTATCATCCAACAAAATGGCTTCAACACTAGATGGACATAAATTGATCTTACAAGAAGAGTCAATTCGGTCATCAATAGGATCAACTAGTGTATCCACTCTCACAATATGTACATCATTATCAAGAGGTAAAGAATCATTAGACTCATATGTCGGTAAGCTACTTATCACACTCAATGGGATACTAGCCACACAATCATCATTTACATGCACAAGAGTGTAAGAGATAGCTATTTTACCTTGAATTTCTTGAGCACATTCTTCTTTACTTTGGTATGAATGTCCTCCATAAGCTTTGGATTTAATTAAGATTTTCTTCATAAAGTTTTCAAAGGGAATCTTCTCTTTTACCACTTGTTCTCTTCCGTTTGCATATTGGTACCTACACATATATCCTTATTAAAAGAAGGACAAACAATGTTATCTTCGTTTGGTGGCAACCCCCTCACTTCACTCCTTACAACCTATCTTTTTTCCTCTCTTAGGTTGCCACCTTGCACTCCCTTACTCCTCTCAATCTTTTGTCTCTTAATTTCTTTTGGCTTGGAGTAAGTAACCACATTGCCTTGAGATTTGAGAAGGGTAGGTGGAAAGAGATGGTTTCCCTATTGGTCTAATACAATTTGAGGCCAATTTGGCACATTTGGAATCTTATGTTATGCAAACCAATCGGCACCCAAGCATAAGTGTCCACGTTCCAAGGGAATTATGTCACAACATACCTTCTCAGAGTACCCATCTCGAGTAAAGAAAACCTTTACGCTCTCAAAGACTCTATAGCCTTCCAAGATATATGGGAAATGCTTAGACACTCGAGGGATCCCTAGATAATCAAACATAAGAGGAGTTACGTAGTTTTCATGAACCAATCATCAAGTATAAGTACACATCTTGGAACTCCACAAATCTCTACCCATCTTGAACAAATTTGTCTTCTATAAAGCTTTGTGGTAATCCCTCAGTATATAGATTAACCTTAAGAACTCTTTCAAGGCACCCTATGTTTTAGTAGGACTCCTTGCAAGTGTACAATATCCAAAGGTCGGACCTTGAATGTACTTAAGGGCATATGTAGCTTGTTCAGCTCCATTCATAACATAATCCTTGAAAACTCTTTCATATTGCCATTCCCAATCAAGGTAAACTTCGAGATCCCGTTCTCCTTTAAAGATGGATAGAGTAGGAATACATTGACTCCTACTATACCCTCTAGTTCTACTTTGGTTCCTATTTCCACACATTTAGGCACTAGTAAAAGAAGCCTGAGATGTAATATCCCTAGGCTTTGGAGATGCACGTGTCTTTAGTCCCTTGGAGCAACCTCTACTATAGCTAGTATAACCATTCACACCACTTCAACTTTGATAAGAAGCACTACAAGGTGAGGAATATGAATCTTCATAATCCTCGTGTACATTCTCACAACGATCCTCATTAGATTTGTAAATAAAAGAGTTATACCTTACATCACCTCTAGTATCGGAATAGGACATTTTCACAATGATCCTCATTAGATTTGTCAATGAAAGAGTTATACCTTATATCACCTCTAGGATCGGAGTAGGATGTGTAATACTTCTTACATGCCCCATCTTCCTTATAAGAACCATCACAAGGCTCTTCATCATCTCCATACTCACTATAATAACTAGGATGATAATTTATTTCACATTCTCCTTCGGAATAGTAGCCCTCATTTTCATTCAACTCTTGATCATGGCTATATTCATAGCCCCCATAATCTCCATCTTCTTGATAGCCATAACTATTTTCACCACAATAATAGTCTCCTATATCATAGTCACAATTGTCCGAGGCTATCGAAGACATGCTTACTTATATCACCTTGTATCTACAAAATGAACAAACAAGATTAGTAGTAAAGCTCCTCACCAACACTCGTAATAATCTCACCTTTGTGATCCTCACAATTGGAGCGGTGAATGTTGAAAGTTACTTATACTCCGGTGGACAATAGGTGTCAATTTCTACTTTGAAAACGGAGTGGTTTCTTGTTTGAATTACTCAAAGAAATAAAACTACTTAAGGACTTGAATCAAGAAATCACAAAGAATTAAAAAGAGAAAAGCTTGAAAGAACTTGGACGATGAAAGAAATAGGACTCAAGAACTAATCAATCAACATAGTAGATGAATTACTAGTTGATGAGTAGTTTAGGAATCAAAAGAAGAGTTTAGGAATCAAAAATATGAAACTTAGGAATCAAACCTTGAGCAAAATGGAATCGGAAAGCTTGAGATGTGTTTGGAGGCTTGATTTGCGTTGAGGACTGCTCTAGCAGGTTGGGCGCATCCAAGGTGCATTGGGGATGTGCCCAACCTAATGGTTTGACATGCGTTTGGGCTTCTGCAACAGTTCCAACGCAGGTCAAGGGCAGATGGGGTGTAGATCAGCCCCCAACCCTCTTGGAATGATGTTTTTGCCCCTCTTTTGTTCCCCTTTTGTCCTTTCTTTTGGAATATACTTGGAATCCTTTGGAAATGATTTAGTACAAACAATTTCCACACCTTTTATTTCTTATTGGTGGATCAAACAACCAATTTTAGCTGAAAATTCTTCTTGAAGATAACAATTTCTTCAAGAACGCTAAGAACACAAACTTTTTCAACTTTTTCTCCTTAGCTCGGAATGACTTGAAATTTTGAACCTAAGAACTTTTCCACATTCTAAACTCAATCCAAACCTTATTTTGATTAAATTCTTCACCCAGCACTTCAAATATAGCAACACACACCTTAAAAATTTTGCAACACACCTTAAACTTCTTCTTTTCAAATCCAAGCTTCCAATGATTGTATAAGGCTCAATTTCACTCTGATTTAGCTCGAATTTGATGTATGGACTCTAATAGTGTTAGAGAATAAAAATATAACACACGAAACACAAGAAAAATACAAAATATAAGACTCAAATTTTGACCTAAGACCAAAAACGTGAATAGTGACTTTTTTGGGGATTTGTTATTTTTGACAATTCTTTTTTGTTGATTTTCAAGATAATAAACCCAACACTAGAATCGTGAGAACGATCCTAAGCTTATCTATGATACCAAATGATACTAATCGGCCAATGAGAAATCAAATGTAAGATGCAAAAAATAAAGATAAAAGGATAGAATAACCAAGATAGGAAGATAAACGTGAGATTGATACCGAAAGGGAAATCGAACAATGTATCAAATCCTAAAACCTCCCTTAATGACTATCAATAGGCACCTAACTCTTACGGTGACTGCAAAGAGGATTAGATCGCTCTTACAACCAACATTTCTAAACAAGGTTCAACGAATGCTTTTTCAAGCACTCAAATACTCCCATGGAGTCTCATGAATACATCATGTAAAATTCATCATAAAAAAACTAAGGAAATAAGCCTAGCTACTAAGAATTTATAGTTTGGCAACATATTACATAATTAGGGCCCAAAAAGTGACCCAAATGTAAAAAAATACTCACTAGGGGCTGTTTTGACTTGCTCTTGAAATGCTAGAGCGGATCAAAAGAAGATCCAAAGTGACTTAGGCGCATCACCCTTCCAAAGGGCTTTCGAGCCCCATTTTGCATACCTTCGACTTTGCCAAAGTCCTTTTACCCTCCTTAGTGGTAATCTTCCTCCATGTGGCATCTTTTAAAATCACTAAGGAGTCATCAAGCACCTCTAGCAATATAAATATCTCATCCAAAGGTCCAGAGGCTATTTGGCTTGTATTACTTTGACTAGTCTTAAGTCTTTCTCTAATCATTTTCACCTTCACCATGGCTTGGTAAACCACGTCAGGACTGAAAAATATACTCTCACCAACCTCAAACCATCCAATAGGAGGCCTACACCTCCTACCATAAAGAACCTCAAAAGAGGCCACCTGAATCGAGAGTGATAACTATTATATTAAGCAAATTCAATAAGAGGTAAATAGTCAACCCAACTACCCTTAAAGTCTATCACATAGGACCTTAGAATATCCTCCAAAGTTTGAATAGTGTGTTATGGTTGTCCATATATTTGAGGGTTGAAAGTGGTGCTAAAGGTCACCTTTGTACCCAAACCTTTCTGAAATGAACACCAGAAGTGAGATGAAAAATGTGAAGCTCAGTCTAAAATAATGGACACTAGCGCAGTATGCAACTTTACGATCTCCTCAATGAACAACTTAGCATAATCTTCTCCTGACTAGTTAGTCCTCACAGGCAAAAACTGAGCAGATTACGTCATTCTATCCACAATGACCCAAATAGAATCATACTGATTGCGAGATCGCGGAAGACCCATAATGAAATCAAAATTGATCATCTCCCACTTTCATATGGGCAACTCTATATATTGAGACATGCCACTATGCCTCAAATGCTCAACCTTAAATTGCTGACAAATCATAAACAACCACAAAATTCGACACATCCCTTTTTACATTGTTCCACCAGTAGATCTCCTTCAAGTGATGATACATCTTCGTCGAACCTGGATGAATGGTATACCTAAACTCACACTCAACCAATATCTTTTCCCGCATCCCATCAATATTAGGAACACATAATCTACCTTGGTACCTCAGAATACCACCTCCCTAATCTCAAAAGCCATAACCTTTTGCTGACCCACATCATTCTTAATCTATATAAGTAAGGGATACAAAGCCTACTTCTCCTTCACCTCAGCACCAAGAGATGATTTGACCATTTCCTGAACAATCACTCCTCTATCTTAGGAGTCCAACAGACGAACTCCCGAGTTAGTTAACCTGTGAATATCCTTCACCAATCTTATTTTCTCCTCATCCATATGAGATAAGCTTCACATAGATAACCTACTAAGAGCATCAACAACAACATTAGATTTACCTAGATGGTAGTGTAAACTGATATTGTAATCTTTGTGTAGTTCGAGCCACCTCATTTGCTTGAGATTCAATTTCTTATGCGTAAACACATACTACAAGCTATTATGATCTGAATAGATGTCCCCATGCACCCCATACAAATAATGGCGCCAAATTTTTAATACAAAAACCACAACCGCTGACTCCAAATTATGAGTCAAATAATTTCTCTTATGAATTTTATACTACCTAGAAACATAGGCCACAATCTTACTATGTTGCATCAAAATACAACCCAATCATATACGAGACGAATCATAAAACACAATAAAACCATTAGTAACCTTGGGCAGGGTCAAAACTGGTGCAGAAGTCAACTTATTCTTTAACTTATCAAATCTACCCTCACAAGCATCAGACCACAAAAACTTAACCTTCTATTAAGTCAACCTAGTCAACGAAACAATAATAAATGAAAAACTCTCATCAAACCTCCTGTAGTACCAGCCAAGCCCAAGAAGCTCCTAATATCAGTTGGAGTCATAAGTCTAGGCTATTACTTAACTTCCTCAACTTTCTATTGATCCAACTTAATCCCCTCACTAGAAATAATATACCCAAGAAATGTCACAACACTTAGCCAAAACTCACACTTAGAAAATTTTACATATAATTTCTGGTTCATAAGAGTCTACAACACAGTTTGAAGGTGATTGACATGATCCTCCTCACTTTTAGAATACACCAATATGTCATTAATGAAGAATATAATAAGAAAATCCAAAAGTTGGCTAAAAACTTGATTCATAAGATCCATAGATACAGCTAGAGCATTAGTTAATCTAAATGACATTACAAAAAACTCATAGTGACCATACCGGATTTGAAAAGAAGTCTTGGGAATATCAACCTCCCCAATTTTCAACTAATGATAACCTAAAAAAATATCAATCTTAAAGATACAGCTAGCACCCTGAAGTTAGTCGAATAGGTCATCAATCCTAGAAAGAGGGTACTTATTCTTCACTGACACCTTATTCAGTTGATAATAGTCTATACACATTCAAAGGGATCCATATTTCTTTAACACAAAAAGAACAGGAGAACCCAACAGATAAATATTAGGATGAATGAAACCCTTATTAAGAAGATCTTTTGATTGCTCCTTTAGCTCCTCTAATTCAGCCGGAGTCATTCTATAAGCAGGAATGGAAATAGGATGAGTATCCAGTAGAAGATCAATCCCCAAATTAGTTTATCTATCATGAGGAATTCTAGGAAGTTCATTGGGAAGCACTTCAGGAAATTCATTAACCACGGGGATAGATTGTACAAAAGGACTTTCAGAGTTAGAATCTTTAACCCAAACTAGATGATATAAACACCCTTTTAAAATAAATTATTGAGCACTAAGATAATAGATGAAATTCTCTTTGGGTACTTAGGAACTTTCCTCCCATTCTAACATTGGCTCATTAGGAAAGTGAAAACTAACCTTTCGGGTCTGACAATCCAAAGAAGCATAGCATGATCAAGCCAATCCATCCCAAGAAAACATCGATAGAAACTATATCAACCTCTATCAAATCCACCAATATCTGTCTATGAAAGATGGACACCACACAACTGATATGCCTAAATTACAACTTTCCTTAAAATGTGTAAGCGGTCGTAGTCAAATATACAAACCAACTAGGTTAGGATCAAATCCCACAAGGAATATGGTGTTAACTAAGTTGTATGATATTAACAGACTATTAATCAAAGCTTTCCAAAAATAAAGGGGGAGTTATGTTGTTAGCGAATATTGTTGAGAGTATTACTTGGTATTTGAGCTAGTGAGTATTTTGCAAAATGAAATCAATGAGATTAGTTAAAC
Source organism: Capsicum annuum (assembly GCF_002878395.1). Lineage (NCBI taxonomy): Eukaryota > Viridiplantae > Streptophyta > Magnoliopsida > Solanales > Solanaceae > Capsicum > Capsicum annuum. Next base: position 190,480,091 of record NC_061122.1, read on the forward strand.
TAGGATTATGGTCACCAAGGTGTCAATAAAATCAAGGTTGTGAGCTATTTCAAATCCTTACTTAACAATTCCAATTGTAAGGTTAATTGAGCATTAAAGTCCATCTAATTATTTCTCAACCCTAAAAAATGGCTACACTTTAATTCTTTTAATCTTAAAGAGTGATATGGAATATTTAATTAAATCCTCAAATGGGTAAATCCTATTAAGGCATCAACCCATAAACCAAAAGTTAAAGCCCTTGATTTTCTTGTAACTCTTCTTTTTTCCTAACACCAACTTTTCTACTCAAACAAGTGGTTTTCATGGGCACATCCTTCAACTTTGAAACCTAGAAAGATCATTAATTTGAGGAAAATATTATGCAAATGAATTTATCTATGAAGTTTGACCATTCTCACAACCCTACCAATAAATCACAACAAGGCTCTCATAATCCTAGTTATGGGAGTTTTAGACACACATAATAAAAGAAACGAATTTCATTATATATTTCATAAACAAATTTAAAATTACTAACAAAGATACAAGAGATTATTCTAGATCTTAGATGCTGGTGAATAAAATGAAATCCCAAAGAATAAGCTTGTTTCTCAGAGAATTCTCAGTTGCAAAATGTTTCAAGAGACAAAAGATACCTAATTTAACCTTAAGTTGGGTATTTATAGGCTCCCAGAAAATGGGAATTTAAAATTCAAAACACTGGCTGTCGCATCACGATTGAAGGCCAATGTGACGGTTCATTGTGAGCATGATGGGCCATCACTGGGACCCTAATCTCCATGTTTTTTGTTTAAGGGAAATATCCAAAGTGACAGTCCATAGCAAGCCTGATGGATCATCATCTAGTCTGTCACTTGGACTCTGGTTTTCCTTTGTTCTGCTTAAGTCTGACGGATACAGTGATAGCCTGTCGCTGGCCTGATGGTCCGTCACTTGGTTCCTTGATGACTTCTATTTTTGTAAGGATGATGAACATAGTGATGGTTCATCGCAAGGTGGACGGCCCGTCACATGCATTCATTTCCTGTTTTTCCAAGTTATTCCTTCTTCCAAGTCATTTTCCTGAGAACAAGTAAAATCCAACATTAAATGCTTCAATAGTTACTTAAAACCATACAATTATCTCTTGTAAAAGGTGTAAAATATTTTGTTAAATGCCAAAACATCAACACTCTCAACTTAAGACAATTGTTTGTCCTCAAGCAACTCAACACCACATCATGTGCATAACAAGAACAATGACAGGTACTCAACTGTTGAACTACACATTAAACAGCCACTTAATTTGCACCTTACTCATGAAGCCTCAACATATAAGGATCCATATTTTGCATTATTTTATAATTCAACAAATGCATGCTTATGGACACACAATCTCAAAGAAATCAGTAATGACCAGTGCAGTTCAAAATGTCCTCACATTCAAAGAAATTTGCCACCATTGCTCATTGAATTTGCAGACTAACGAATTAAAATCTCACTCTCACAAGGAAAATTTCATAAAAAGTACATACACTGATAATCTTGCCCTTATCACCTTATGTAGCCTACAATCAATTAGCAAGGATCAAATAGGACTTTTTATAGTTTTTAATGAGGCTTTATTGACAAGTGAGGAATGTTTTAGGGATAGTGACTTTAGGTACAGACTTTACCCTCTTTGTCTTTAATGCTACTCACCATGACTAATTTATTCATCATTTAAACTTTCTTTGCAACCTATACTCTTCATCCTTCAATCTTAAACACCAGTCATAAAACACCCCTTTTTAATATCTATATCAGCCACCCTCAAATTATGCTGATATTGTCAGTTGAGGTACACATTATCTAAGCAGATCAGGGCTGGATGAGACAACTTTACACAACTTAAACTACTAATTTTAAAATATTAACTTCCTAATAGTAGCCACCCTCAACTCGGGCAAACTTAGAAATTTTGCATGAGTTGATATGTACAATGTCCAAGGCTAGACCAAGGTGAAAATCGGGTGTTAATATTAAAAAGAGAGTGAATTCGAATAATTGGGGTTGAATAAATAACTAAGAACAAAGGCTCGAAAAGGGGTTCAAGGGGAAAAACTACATCTTTTTGTTAGGGATTTTAAGGCTAAATGGACTAATATTAAAAGGAGTACTGTTATCCTATCCTATGTAATCAACCACAACTCTACAAAAAAAATGAACTGGGCAAGTTCTCACTGTACACATAACGTAAGAACTATATCCAATTCTTACACACACTGTCAATGAACTACTACTCATATTATAGACTCTTGGACTTGTATCAATCATACTTATGCTTCAATATTCTAATGCCAATCATAGATCCACAATAGTTGATCATCACACATCAAGCGATAAAAAGGGCATTTTCATATACTAACAAGTTCACAGCTTTCTACCACATCATTCTCCTTCAATACACATGAAAGGTGAAAAAAAAACATATTTATAATCACAAAAATTACACAAAAGATAAAAAACAGAAAAATAACAATCTAAACCTGCTGGTTCTACTAGATACACCATAAGGGAAAAGAACACAGTTAACAAAAACCTCTGTGGTGAACAACTCCACAACCAATACCCACCACACTAAACAAAAATGATTTGTCCTTAATGCATCATAATTTAAGTACAATAGAGCCCTTTGGATTGTGAATCGATCGAGTCAGGTAAGGATTCCTTAGCTTCAGGTATAGCATCAACAATCCCCTCAGTAGTTGGGGTACTCAACACAGTTTTCTACACAGTTTTCTCCTCAGTAACATGTATCAGAATAGGTACTGGCTCCGGTATGTGTCCATTTTCTTGGGCTAAACTAGTGGACACCTTAGTTTCTTCATCTATGGCTTTTTTCTTTCTTTTATATTTATCTCTCTTTGGTCTTTTTATTGTTTTTCAAATGTTTCTTTGCTTAGATGTTTTATCTCGGTGCCTTTTGTTCCTCTCAGGACATGTGTCAGCACTCTCATCAATTTATTTACCTTTTTTCTTGAGTGTCCAACCTATGAGATCTATAAGACCTTCTTCTTCATCACTTACCATCAATGCAGGATCAAATGCACTTGGTCATGGTTGTTTCTTCAACTCAGCAATATCAGCCTTTGCCTGCTTGAAATCAGTAATGAACTTTGAAAAATCTAGAATGAATAGCTCTTTTGATCGATTGTTCACTCGCTCCTCCATATCATTTATCCTTGCATGTAAGTTTACATATGGCTTAAAAGGATTAACAATAATTCTGCTTATAAACGACTTGAATTCTTTTAGCCAAGCATTCAATTATCATTCAAATTTTTTTGAGCTTTTATAGTCTTTGCAAAGTTCTCCTGTGATCAGCCTGTACTCCAAATATCTCGATGGAATAAACACAAAGTTTGATGTCTCTCCCACTGGAGGCATAGATTTCAAACCTACAGAAGTAACTAGTGGCACATAACCTGGTGGCAGCTAAATGGTTAGTGGCAATGGCATAGCTAGAGGAATCTCTAAATTCTCTGGAGCAAGTGCAGACTATGTTTCATATGCTGATGTCTTATAGACTTACATTTCAAACCTAGAATCATCTTTTGTGGGCTCAATGTCTTGTCTTATAAATGCTCGAACTTCATTATCCAATCCCCTGAGTATAGGCACATTAGCTTACCTATATAACTCCGTGATTAAGCATGAAAATGGTAATGCGGTTGTCGTCTTGTAGGCACGAACAAATATTTCATCAGAAATTATATGGCCAAAGTCAATCTTTAACCCCTCAATCATACTGGTTACCAGCACTACCCTTTGATTATATAAGTTAGCATCCCCTCCTGTAGGTATCAACCTCAACCTGATAATGGCCCTCAATACTTTGCCCTAAATATTAGGGGTGACTTTGCAATTCACTTTTTTCCTTGTAGCCATAATGGGTTACCATCATCTATAAAAACCTTATCCAACCAAGGCCTTTAGCTATATGCTGTCAACATATGATGCTCGAGCTCTGGTGTGATAGTTGGTGCTTCATAATCTGAACCAAATAATATTTTGTTTAATGTGCGATAAAAAATATCAATAGTTATCCCTCCCACAGGAACTTGAGTCCTGTTCCTCATTCTACGATTTTAGAGCCTTTGGGACAATTCTTTTCCAATAGCGCCAAGTAGTTGGCAAAGAATTTCTGCACCAAATTTGGATAGTATGACCCCGGAGGGTTTCTCAAGCTTGCTAGCTTATACACATTGAACCTCCTTTCATGATCTAGATACTCATGGAGATCAGAAGTGAAAATTTGATACTCTTCTATGATAGGCCACTTCATAGGTCTATTCTGTGTTGGATAGAACCCATCATAGAAGCGCTTTCTTGCTCCCTCAACTTTCCACTAAATTGATTCACACACTTCCAAGTCTTTTCTTTTAATCACATTTCTTTCTTTAGGTTTTGACACATCAACTAGGTCATGGTTTGAAGTGTTAACCCCTTCTTCATTGGGGCTAGAGCTAGTACTGCTACTGCTCTCACTTTTACTCTTCTTATTAGTTTGGGAGAGTGTTTGTTTCTTCTTCTCACTTTGGCAGGTGTTGAAGGCTGGTTCTTCATCATCCTTTTCTGTTTACCTCTGCCCCTTGAAGTAGTGGTGTCTCATGATTGTTGAAATCGCCCACCACCTCTTCTTGATGGTAGTTTTTGAGTCATAATGCCTGAGAAAATAACATAAGATCACATAGCTGAGTCAAAAAATATAACAAGTTTTAATTATAAAGAAAGAAGAATTCACTGTCTTAAAGTGACGGTCAGGCTGATGGTTCATCGAGTTAGTGATGGCGCGTCACCTTGTCTGTCACAGCTTAACAGAGGAACAGTGAGTTATTGACGGTCAGGCTGATGGTATGTCGCCTTGTCTATCACGGCTTATCAAATAGCATTTCAAAAATTACTTTGGTGACGGCTTTTGTGGTTGTCCGTCACTAGGTTAACGGTCTGTCGCTTCAACTGTCAATAATTCTTCTACAGTTTCTATTTCCCTTTACAATATTTTGTCAAACATCTGGTAGCCTCAAATTTCATTCTCATAATTTTCACCCCGTAAGCCCTTTTTTTCAACCAATTTTGGGCACAATACAACATGGGTTACTCTGAATTCACCCCAACCAAATCATACCGGTGTTCGACTTATAAATATATTGAAAAATAAACTCTCTTCAGAAAACACTTGTACTTATACCTTAGCATGCTCACCCTATTAAATAAAGAGAAGAAGTTAGAATCATACCTTGATCTTGATGCTTTTCTTCACTCTTCTTAAAAACTCACAAACTGCAAACAACTATTGCCTTATGCTTTAGAGAATAAGAATTCAAAGTTGGAGACTGATGAAAATAAAGGAGATGGTTGATTGTTTAAATAGGGGAGGTAAGAAAGGGAAGAGTCCGCAGAGTAGATGAATTTAATTTAAAAACAATGAATGCGCGGAAGTTTCAATAGTTTTAGGAGCTAGAGAGACAGGAGCGTGCAAGTATTTGATTCCATTTATCCATTTAATAGTCCTTGTGTTGGTTCAAATAGTCCATTAGACTTAATTTACCCCAACCCATACATTTAAAAACCAGGCTTTTTTTGACGGTCTGTCAGGTGACAGACGATCAATTAGACTTAATTCACCCCAACCCATACATTTTAAAACCAGGGTTTTTTTGACGGTCTAGTTTATGGTCTATTAGGTGACTGATGGTTCGATGGCTACTCCATCACATCTTACCAGAACATTATTCAAATTGACTTATCTTAACGGTCAGAGTGATGGTACGTTGTTGAGGTGATGATCCATCGCACTTGTCATCATCCCTTATCCAGAAGTCAGATTTCTGCCCCAATTATGACGGTTAAAGTGACATCCGTCACCTAGGTGATGGTCCATTTCTTGTGTCATCAAACCTTATCCACAACTCCTGCTTGTTTTCCATGACTTTGATGGTCTAGCTAATAGTCCATCAGGTGACTGACGGTCCATTAGTATTTCCATTACAACATGTCCCCTTGCTTAATTCCTTCTCCTTGAAATACAATTCCTACACACTTAAAAACCAAATTAATTTTACTATAAAAACAAATAATCTTAATTAAATCTACAACAACACATTGTGGGTTGCCTCCCAATAACGCTTGATTTAATATCTCGATACAACTCAATTATCTTGACTACTCAGAATTCGTCAAGATACATCATTGATATCACTTTTACCTCACTTATTGGACTATGGTAACACTTGATCCATTTCCATTCACCTTGAATGTACTCCTAACTTTGCTCTCGATTTCCACCACACTCAATGGAAACACCTAAATTACTCTGAAGGGTCCAGAACATCTGAACTTCAACTTGCCAGGAAAAAGCTTGAGTCGAGAATTAAAAAGTAGTACCCAAAGTTAGCTAAATTTGCATACCATGGCACCAAATCAAGAGTAGCCGCTAGAATTTTCTCAACCATGAAAGAATCATCAATTTCCCGCTTCTCTATATTCATTTGGTTATTTTCTAACCTGGATAAATGATCAGCTACTTAATTTTCACATCCTTTTAGATCTTTGATTTCAAAGTCAAACTCCTGAAGTAGTAGCACCCATCTTATGAGTCTTGGCTTGGCATCTTTCTTTGCCAGTAGATATCTCAATGTTGCATGGTCAGTGTGAACTACTACCTTAGTTTCCAGTAGATATGCTCGAAACTTCTCAAATGCATACACCACAACAAGAGTTCTTGTTCTGTCATATTGTAATTCTTTTGTGCACCATTCAAAGCCTTACTAGCATAATAAATGGGGTGAAACAACTTCTCTTTCTTTTGCCCTAAAACATCTCCGAGAGGAACCCCACTTGCATCACACATCACTTCAATTGTCTTAGACCAGTCTGGAGCAATGATGACAGGTGCAATAACCAACTTTTCTTTAAGGAATTAGAATGCCTTCATACAATCATCTTCAAATATAAACTTGCTCTCTTTTTCTAATAACTTGCAAATTGGGTTTGCAATTTTGGAAAAATATTTGATGAACCTTCGGTAAAAACTAGCATGGCCAAGAAAACTACAAAATCCTTTAACTAAGATAGGAGGAGGTAGTTTTTCAATAACTTCTATCTTAGCTCTATCAACCTCAATTCCTTTTGCTGAGATTTTGTGTCCTAACACTATGCCATCCTTCATCATGAAGTGGCACTTCTCCCAATTTATAACAAGATTTAATTCCTCACATAGCTGTAAATCCTTCCCTAAATTTACCAAACACAAGTCGAAGGAATCACCTACCACAGAAAATTCATCCATGAATACTTCCAAAGTGTCTTCCACCATATCTAAAAAGATCAACATCATATTCCTTTGGAACATAACTGGAGCATTACACAATCCGAACGACATTCATTTGAATGCACAAGTTCCATAGGGGCATGTGAAAGTTGTTTTGTCTTAATCCTCAGGAGAAATTGATATTTGATTGTATCCTGAGTAACCATCGAGGAAACAGTACCAACCCCTTCCTGCCAACCGATAAAGAATTTGGTCCATGAAGGGCAATTAAAAATGATCTTTCAATGCCCAAGAGTTTAGCTTTCTGTAATTTATACAGACTCGCCAACTAGTAACCGTTCTGAGTGGAATCAACTCATTCCTTTCATTTTATATAACTGTCATGCCTTCCTTCTTAGGCACGCACTGCACAGGGCTCACCCACTTACTTTTAGAGATTGGGTAAACTATCTCAGCGTTAAGCCACTTTATAATCTCCTTCTTCACCACTTTCTGCATTAGTGGGTTCAACCTGTGCTGATTTTCAATTATAGGAGTGCATTCTTCTTCCAACTGGATCTTATGTGTACAAATACTAGGTAAAATGTCTAGGATATTGGTAATAGTCCACCCAATAGCTCTCTTATAGCGTTTTAGTACAGAAATAAGAGCCTCGACCTGATGCTCCCCTAAATCCACTGTAATAATAACTGGTAAAGTCTTTCCATCACCTAGAAACACATACCGCAAATGTCCTGGCAACTCCTTCGGTTCCAACATCAGTGGTTTTTCAATTGGAGGCTTAGCAGGTAGTGTTGGATGATTCTTTAAATCTAAATATAGCTTCTTGGGGGCATAAAAGTACGACTCCATTCTCATCAGTACACATACGGTCTCATCGTACTCATCAATTCCCTCCTGACGAAGTTCATCAACACTACAGCTAAAGTCTCCACCGCAAATATTTCTTCAACTGACACATCTTGATCATCTTCATAAAATATATCAATAACTAAAAAAACACTTATCTCCTTATGTTGCTTCATAGATTGGCACATATCAAAGCTAACCTCTTCATCATTGAGCGTGAATTTTAGCTCATTACACTCCAAATCAATTAGCACTCTCCCAGTCTCTAAGAACGGTGTACCCAATACTATAGGAACTTTTAAATCCATATCACAATCCAAAATCACAAAGTCTACTAGAAATATAAAGCTAGCAACTTTAACCAGAACATCATACAAAATTCTCACTAGTTTTTTCACCGACATGTCAGCCATCAGATATCGCATATTAGTAGGTATAGTATCTCCTAAACTCAATTGCTTAAAAAATATCAATAGAATGAGGTTAATGCTTTCTCCAAGATCGCAAAGGGATTTCGTAAAGTTAAACAATCTGATCATACAAGGGACAGTGAATGCTCTTAGATCATCTTTCTTCTATACTAGTGATCTTGTAGCAATAATGCTCCAATGATAAAGATTATTCGCTATTTCATAGCTCATAGTTATTTTCTTTGCGAGATCTTTCATAAACTTAGCATATCCTGGCATCTGCTCTAGTGCCTCAACTAAAAGCACATTCACTGTCAACTGCTTAAACATAGCCATGAATTTTCTAAACTTAGTCTCATATGCCTTATTCTGCAATCCGTGTGGAATTAGAGGAGATAGCTTTAGTAGATTTTTTATAGAGGCCTCTACCTCCTTTCCTTAATCCTTCTTAACATTATCAGCTTGTATTTTTTTAGATGGATATTTCACCTTCTCCAGCTTTTCTAGCTCTACTAGATGTTCATCAATAACTTCCTCTTCTAACTCCACTGTATCATCTGGAATAAATGAATTCAAGAAATTTTTAGGCAATATTTAGCCATTTCTAGTGGTAATAGCCATACACGAACTATCGTTCCTCAGATTCTACACTATGGCTCTTGGTAATGTCCCACTCTTTCTTTGATTGAATGCTGACGATAATTGGGTCATTTGCTACTCCAATTTCTTGATGGATGTAGAAAATAAGTCAACTAGTTGACTCATGGATGAAAAATCACTCTTCATCTCCCTTACTCCAGCATAATTTGACTCCACACCTTTTAATAATTTAGCCATCATATCCTTCATCAAATTCTTCCGAGATTTGTTTGCGGCATTGTCATGGCTCCCTAGAGGTATATGCAGCCCACTCTTATCAATATTGTTCTTCCATCTTCCTTGGTCACGATCTCTATAACTAACCTTGTCATAATAATTTTGACCTTGATTTCCTTGTCCATTGCCTCAGAAACTCCCTAATTATTTAAGTAGTTTGCCTCCTCCTCAGAATTAGATTTAGCTCTCCTACTATGTGACCCTAAAACTTTACCTCTTCTACCTTCCATGATAGTAAATGCTTTATGAGCAAATCTATTTGGGTCTTTATGTGATCCATATCCTAATCACGCTCCGCATCTCTTCTACGTTGTTCTTCTAATATCCCACTAGAACAATATTGCTTGCTACCTCAGAATCCCTAGTATGCTAAGCTCTACTTGTCTTAGTCTTTCACTCTAGCATCTCTGCAGCCTCAGTAAAACTAAGCTCTATGAAAGCTCCTCTTGTAGCATTATCTACAGTTGGTTTTGTAATAGAATTCAAAGGCCTATAGAATGTTTCCATCAAATACTCATCAGCCATCTTATTATTTAGGCATTGCGTCAACTTTTTTTTGAATCTTACCCATGTCTCATGAATGGATTGATTCGGTAGCTACCTGAAGTTAATAATCTCGTCCCTCAATTGTAATATTTTGGAAGGCGGAAAGAACCTTTCTAGGAAAGCTCCTTTCAGTTGCCTCAAGTTTATTATAGAATCGGGTGCTAGCTAATTCAGCCTGGGTCATTGTAGATAGAATGACCAAATCAGCTCATTTCCTTCCAGTCCATACCTCTTATTCAGTTGAGGATTATGCCAAACTCTACATCAAGGAGTTGGTCAGATTGCACGATGTTCCGTTGTCCATTATCTCAGACAGAGGTATCCAGTTCACCTCTTATTTTTGGAAAGTATTCCAAAAGGGTCTTGGTACCCAAGTTCATCTTAGTATAGCCTTTCATCCTCAGACAGATGGTCAAGCAGAATGGACCATTCTGACGTTAGAAGATATGCTAAGGTGTGTGCAATCGATTTTAAGAAAAATTAGGATAACCACTTACCTTTGATTGAGTTTGCATACAATAACAACTATCATTCCAGTATTTAAATGGCTCCATTTGAAGCTCTCTATGGTAGGAGATGTAGATCTCTAATTGGTTGGTTTGAAGTTAGTGAGGCCTCAGTCATAGGTCCTAACTTGGTTTTCGATACCTTAGAAAAAGTCTAGTTGATTAGAGAAAGACTCTGGGCTGCTCAGAGACGACAGAAGTCTTATGTAGATGTTCATAGAAAAGATCTTGAGTTTGAGATTGGTGATCATGTCTATTTAAAAATCTCTCCCATGAAGGAAGTGAAGAGATTCGGCATGAAGGGAAAGCTCATTCCCTTATATGTTGGTCCCTTCAAGATTCTCAGTCGCTTTGGCAAGGTAGCCTATGAGCTTGAATTGCCTTTAGATCTAGCCTCAGTTCATCCAGTCTTTCACGTCTCTTTGCTGAAGAAGTGCATAGTTGACCCATCAGTTGTAGTCCCTATTAGAGCATTGATGTTCAGAACACTCTCTCTTATGAAGAGATTCCAGTCGAAATCCTAGACTATCAAACTTGTAGATTGAGGAACACAGAAGTCCATCTAGTTAAGGTTCTTTGGTGAAATTACTCCATCGAGGGAGCTACATGGGAAGCAGAGGCAAACATGCGTACCAAGTATCCTTACCTTTTCTTTGCCAACTCAGATCAAGCTCAAGGTAACAGTTCTCTTTAAGCTTACTCAATTTCATGTTCAGTATTCATCACAAACTTGGTATGCAGTTTTAAGCTCATGTTCCTATTGAAATCTTGGTATCAAGTACCATTGCATATTCAGTCATGCACTCATGTATCAGTTCAGTTATGTAATTATGCATCATACATGCATTCTCATTGTGAGAAACTTAGTTCTTCAGAACACTTAGTCATGTATTCCTAAATCAGTTACACATGCATCAGATATGCATGTTCAGTATTATATGTTTAGCTTGTTAGTCATGTCATGAGATCATATTCCAGTTATTTATGTTTAGTATGAACGTCAGTTGTCTTTTCTAACCTCTCAGTTAGCCTCATTCGAGGACGAATGTTCTCAAGGGGGATATATTATAATACCCCATACTTTTTCCTAGCTAATTTCATCTCAAGAATATCTAGTATTAGCTTATAAATTGAATGATGGTTATTTCACGAGGAATTTTCAAGATTTTCACTTCTTGTCATGTAGGAAATTCAATAAGTTTTCCATCAATATAAGATTTGCCTAAATCCCATAACCGGTTCAGAATTTACGACTATTTCAAGTTCCCATCGTAAAATAGCACCATATTAGTCAGTGGCGCACCACGCCACAAGAGAAAATGGCATTTGGCAAATTCCAGTAGGGGTCCGCAATTATGGCGCATCGCGCCAGGGCCCAAATTCAGAATTGTCCTTTTCCAGTGTCTCAGCGCGATTTCCCCCGCGTCGCACCAAAGTTATAGGTCACAAAAGAAGTGGCAACGCGATGACTCTGCATCGCGCCATCCCTCAATTTCCCAATTGTCAAAATACAGTGACACGGTGCAATAGCGCCGCGTCGCATTAAAGGTCTTGTTCGGGAAATTTTTACAATTTTAAATGACATGTCCAGGTTTAAAAAGGTCAATTTCCCACCCCTATTTAAGCCCTTTAATACGTGATTCAGGCACTTTTCACTCAAAATATACTAGTTTCTCTCAAGTTTCTCTCAAGAACAAGCTAGGATTTTTATAGAAGATCCAATTTCAAGAAAGTTTTACCGTCAATCGTCACGAAATCACGAACTAAGGTATGCATAGTGTTCATTCATGGACTCCTTTCATCCATGAAGTCCAAGAATCCCTTTTATAAATTCAAGTCTATGGATTTTCTTATGAATTTCATGATTGGGCTACTCTTGTTCGTGTGGATAATGAGAAATTGAATTCTACTCCATGTTGGGTGCTAAATTCTATGTGGGTTACATTATAATAGATATAGATTCATGCAAACCTATGATTAAACCCTTGAATGATGAAATTAGAATTAAACCATGATGTTTAATTATTGTACAATGATGTTTACATGTACCATGCTTACAATATGTTTGATTAAATGCCTAGATGAAGGAAAAGTGCCTAACTAGCATGATACCATGAAATCCCCATGTATGGACAAGTCATGCCTATCACATGTTTTGATGAAATGCTTCTATAAATGTATTATGGATTATGATGTTAGTTATATGTTCAAGTAAGTTATGCTTGATCAATTTCCTTCCATTGAGTCCTGGGGGTACTCGTACCCAAAACATTAGCTGTGTGCCTAGAGCCATGTCATGTTTTCACGATACTCTCAGTCAAGCTATGATCCTTAGACTTCAGACAGTCTTATGACTCAGGAAATCTCTATTCTCATGAACTTAGTCAGTTGTCAGATATCAGTAGTATTCCATCAGTTAACGAAATTCAGTAACTCAACCCATGTTCACTTCAGTAAATTATGTTCAAAGTCTATTCAGATGGGAGTAGGAATTAGCATCGAGTGAACCCAAATATGGAAACACACTTTATCAGATGAGGGTGTGATCCTTAAAAGTCATCCTTGCATTCCAAAACTATGTAGCCAACATAGGTTGAGACATCAACTCTGTTCGATGAGGTTTAATGAGGTGGATAAACATTGTCAGATAAGGGCCCTACCATTCTAGTATAGGGGACACTATCAGATGAGGGCTTCCCACAGCTTATCCTTATTGGTGGTGTGATATTGACACCCTTCTAATTGGGGTTATAGATTGGACCCCAAATCAGCCATAATGGCGTATCAGGGGCATGTCGGTTAGATAACTACCTCCCATAGCTTCATGTTACAGAATCAAGACTATCCGACACAGTCAATCAGTCTCAATAGTAGAAATCAGATAGTTCTTTAGATTTTGGGACTGTCAGATACAGTCAACTCAGTTACAGTATGGAATTCAGATAGTTTCACCAGATTCAGGACTGTCAGATACAGTCACTCATGTTATCAGTTATATTCAGATTCAGTAATTATGTTATCACAGTATTAGTGTCAGTTGTTATGTCTCATTTATGTATTCTCATACTCATGATAGTTAGTCAGTTATTATTATTGTTCATGCATATGAACCCCATGCATTCAGCCTACCTCACATTCATACCAGTATATTCAAAGTATTGATGCATTTATACTATGGTGTCTTATACCATAGGTTCAGAGACAGAGCAATAGTAGATTCCAGATATCCATAGACAGCGTTAGAAGTGAGTCCTCATCTTTCGAGGACATGATTATTTCGCTATTATCTCATTAATTAGTTTACTATTTGGAATTAGTTGGGGACATGTCCTATCAACTCTTTACTCAGGTAGTTCAGTCAGTTAGAGGCTTTCTAGACTATTATGTTTTAGACTTAAGTATGTTCAGTTTTATTTTCGGTATTCTATTACCCCACACAGATGTTATATCATTCAAATCATGTTCAGTATTAAACCTTATGGCCTTTAAGTTCATGTTTCCGCATTATAAAGTATTTTATGTAGTTTACAGGTACAGATATCAGTCATAGGTTAGCTTATGGTCCTTCGAGGTCATGAGCACCATGTAGCATTTCGGGTACCAGATTCGGGAGGCTACAGAGCATGATCAAGATTGCTATCCTTCTCGAGCTTCCATCTAGAAGTGTGACAATGCTTCCATGATTCTACATTAACATCATCTTTCTAGTACCATATGCAATTACTTGGGCAAGCATCTGTCATAATATAATCAAGACACAACTTGTCACACTTTGAAATATGGGATAAAGAATGGCAGTTTATAGCATGAAAATGGAAATTAGCAGAAATTTGATCTTCATGGATAAGACTATTTATCCTTGGATGTCTAATCTGCCTTCCTTATGGACAGAATTGGCAATGTTCTTATAGGATTATACTCCTAGAATTGATTGTGAGGTGGTATTTTAGAAGGTGGCAAGAATGGTTTATCACATATGCAACTCTAATAGAGCAGGTAAAGGCAGGTCAAGTCCTAGCTCATGAGCTTTTTGTATTAGAGATGATTCATATTTATGTAGAAGGAAAGAGATTTTGAGTGAACCCTAATATATTGGTTGAAGTATTGGCATTTAGAATGTGGTTGGAGTATTTCATAGATTATCACTATTTTCCACTTACTATGGAGACATATTATCTGACTCTAAAGAAGACACTAGATGTAAATTGAGAAATTCCCTGGAGTATTACAGTAGAAATTACAAAGATTAAAGCACTCATGAAAGAGGTTGATATAGTAGTGGAACACATATATAGAGAGGCCAACAAGTTGGCTGAATTTTTTGCTAATCAAGTATTCCTTTTTGCGGGTACAAATACACTAACATACTCTGAAGTGCAGGAAATCCCAAGAGAAGCTAAATTCATTCTAAGCATGGACAAAAATCAGGTTCCAAACCTTCAATTAAAAAGTTCCAAGATGAGACTTTTAATAATAAGGGGAAGTAATATTATAAGGAATGAGGATGCAAATTAGTCAAAACATGTTCACTAATTAAATAAACTTTCAAGGAACGACATAATTAGCAAGACAAGCAGCATAATATGTTATGGACTAGCAGCAACAAGAAATCAAAGTAAATGCAGATTAGTAGAAGAGGTGTATAGAAAACTACTGAAGAGGTAACCATTGTACAATCCAACACATAGGTTACTCAAACATTATCATATATCTTCGGACAAGTATATTGTAGGAAATATATGAAGCAAAAAGGCATAATAACATAAGATGGAAGGATTTTACTCCAAAGAAGATAAAATAGATAATTTTTGTATAGTCCCCTAAGACCCAACACAAAACACTAAGTTATCATTGAAGAGACATTGTCAAAACATCAACATCTTCTGGAATCATATCACATGCATTCATAGTAAAGAAAATACTCAAAATTGGAATGAGGTCTTACCCGATAAGGTTAGAGATAGAGATATAGTTTTTCCTTGCTTAGACAGTGATATTAGCTCCTTGAATGAGTTCAACCTACCAAGTAAGAGGAGATACAGTGAAATATACAACTTTCATCGAGTAAGTTAAGAATCCAAATGGAAAAATAATACTTATCTCAACTGTGAGAGCCCCAATTTATGGTATAATGAGTTGAAGAAATCTTCATTTAGTTGATTTTATGGCATTTTGTAAGATTTATAAATGCACTTAATAAAAATAATAAAACTTAATTTTACTTATAGGTCGGAGACCTCTCCTAGTAAGATTGGTAAGTTATTTTCCTCTATCTGAATAAGGCTACTCCACTTCTTGTGTTAAAGTGGCGGAAGTGAAAAGTTAGGTGGAAGAAGCTTCTACATAATTACTTTGTCTATTCGTTTCAATTATTTTTTCTTGTCTAATTTTTTGTTCATTAACAGGTATAGGTTTATTGGACCAGGCTTGATGATGGACATGATTTCATTTTGTACATATTTCCCTTGCTTTGATCTTAATAAAATGGCCTACAAGGCCCCTTTGAATTAAGAAACTGAAATGACAGAAACGACACTTCAACTTAAACTATTTCTATGAAAATGATCATGGAATTTAAATTTCACTTTCTAGCCATTTTAATTTGTTGGCTTGTTTTAGACCGTTTTTGTGCATCTTCTATATAGTTTATATACTTATCTTATACATATAAATATTCTGTACAAAATTATACTGTTTCGATACACCAATTTATACGATAATTGTACATTATCTTTACACATTTTATACAACAATTATTTTTTATACACTTTCCATATATTTGTATATATATTTTATACATATATATATTTGATAGAACTATACAATTTCTATACATATATCTTATACAGATACATATTCTATATAACAATTGTACCATTTTTATATAATTATATTTAATTATTATTTCTAAACAATAAAAAAAAAGACAAAATATTTTTCAGTCAAAAAATTTATGGCAAAAAAAATGAAAATATTTTTAAAAGGGCCAAATGACCCAAGTTGAAAACTGTATTAGTATTTTGTATGGACTGTATCTAAACTACATGGGCCAAAATGACCCAAATTAGGAAATAACTATAAAGTGGAAATACTTTATCCGACTGGCCACTTTTTGACAAAATCTCAAACTTGGACTATTTGTTTTAAAAGGTGCTACACAATGTCTTTTTTTTTCAAAAGTACAGAAATGACACTTCAAATTAAACTATTTCCACGAAAATAGCCATGGAAATTAAACTTCACTTTCTAGCCATTTCAATTTGCTGGCTTGTTCTATACCATTACTACACATCTTCTATATAGTTTCTATATATATTTTATACATACAAATATTCTGTATGAAAATTATACAGTTTCTATACATAAATTTACACTATAATTGTACATTTTTTTACACACATTTTACACAACAATTATATAATTTTTATACACTTTTTATATATATTTTTATATATATTTTATACATATACATATTTGATAGAACTATACAATTTCTATACATATATCTTATAAAGATATATATTTTATATAACAATTATATCGTTTTTATATAATTATATTTAATTATTTTCTAAACAATAAAAAAAGAAGAATCTTTTGTCAGTTAAAACATTTACAGAACAAAAAAACTAATATATTTTTAAAAGAGCTGAATGACCCAAAATGAAAACTATATTAGTATTGTATATAAACTGTATCGGTATTGTATGGACTGTATCTAAACTACATGGGACAAAATGACCCAAATTAGGAAATGGTTATAAAGTAGAAATAGTATATTTGATTGGCCACTTTTTCTCATGGCCCAGGACTACCCCTTAGTCGTAACACAGTGCTTAGAGCCACAAGCTAACCCATGAACTGGAATGATACTTGAGCAACTGATTTAGAATATATTAAATAGCTAGTTATGCTGTGCGAAAATATAATCATAATGAAATCTGAATAAGTATGTAACTATAAAAATTTACAATCTGTTAAAACTGAGGAAATAACCCAAATTACATGACTGACTCTGACTGACATCTATGAAGCCTCTACTATACTGACTATAGGTAGCTGGGACATGCCTCCAACTAACACTAACCAATACATATGGAAAATAAAAATACAATAAAGTAAATGAACTAAATATGACTAGAGTCCCCAAAATAAGAGAACTCATCACTTGCTGGTTGAAAGCTGCAACTGTCTGATTATGATGCGTAGGCTATAATTGGTACCTATATTATGAGATAATATAACACATAGACATATATGCGGATTAGTACTTATTGAATGTACTAAGTAAGTGAGGGTGAATGCAATAAGTAAACGTGATTTTATACGTAATCTTAAAACATGCATGCTAAGTGCAAGTAGACTCACCAAGAGACTGAAATAAACTGAAAGCTAAAGTGTCTTAAAACATAGGTAACAGACATAATCTGATAAGCTGGTGAATCACTACACTTAATAACTAAAACATCTTTACTGTTGTAGGATAAGTAGACCTAAAGCTGGGATATGGTAAAACAGGAGTACCGTATGTAAATCTCATGTAAAGCTGAACATAAGTAAAAACTGTACTAAGGATCATGTATAGATACTGAACATGGAAAATTAGACTGAAATTGTGGGATACTGTATATATGAGGTAAGGAATAACTGAACAACATGATACAACTAAGCATGAATGCATGGCAACTGTAATATCTGAGAATGCAAGACTAAATGTATATTTGTTATGTCACTGAGATAATCTGTAATCTGAAAGACTAAAATTTGTATAACTGAGTATCTGAAAGTCTGTACACTTAGTCAAGGAAACCTGAATTGATAATACACTGAATATTATACTGATACTATGAGAGGTATCATCTAACTGATATGCCCCGATCTGAGTTAATCATGGTCTAACCTATAACCCCAATTGAAAGGGTGCTAATACCATGCCACGGGTACTAACAGTGGTTGTGTGGATCTACTAATCTGGTGTACTGAAAGACCAGGGTGTCAAGCCTAAACTGACGGGTGACCCTTGGGAAGAAGTCAAGCCAAAACTTATGGGTGACTCCTCAGAGGAAGTCAAGCCTAAACTAACGAGTGACTCCTTACATCCTACGCTGGTTACATAGTTTTGGAATACAGGGACTGCTACTAACGAATCTACCTAACAAATAGGGAATCTTTCATCCCTACATTCGTTTGGTTCTAAATCCCACTCCCAACTGAACATACACTGATTACTGAACTGATCCAAGTTTAATTGAACGAACAACTGATCCTGATAACTAACTGAATAATAATGCTCATGGTTTATCTAAAATAATTCTGAAGATACTAAAATTACGTAAACAATTAGGTATCGAGTGTTTATAACCCACCAGAACTGAATAAAAATAACAATGATGATATATAAAGCTTTAAAAACCATAGTAGGGGATCGTTGCTCAAAACCCAATATTTAGACATTTCATCAAACACATGAGAGTCATGAACTTGAGCATGGGAATATGATATACATGTGAAAACAAAAGGAGTGCATGACTAAATTCATAAGTTGGGGTTTTGACATGAAATCAATGGAATAGGACATAGAAACTAGCAACTCAAAGCATGAATAGATTAATTCACTTGGAAACACTTATAGACATGGAAAAGTTCATAATTCGATATTATAACATGAAATTCAATTAAATACGTCATGGGAATCGAAACTTCGAGCATGAGATAACCTAACTTTTCATGAAAACATCCTTGGACATGAATTTAGTAAAATTACTAAGGAAATTATGATTTATATTCATCTTGAACATATGATACTTCATAAACAAAAGAGAAAGTTCATATCTTTAATTAAAGAAAAACTTTTTAGGCTCCATGGGTGAAAAGAGATCTATGGATGAACTCCCACATACCTTCATTGGATGGATTCTTGAAGAAATTTTGAAATTGAAGCTTGAATACTTGTGTTCTTGAGAAAAAAAGCCTGAGCTTTGTTCATAGGAAAAGGGGAGGGTTTTTACATGACAAATTTTGAGGAATATGGGAAAATAATTCCCTTTTGGATTCTATAAATCATCCCTTGGACGTTTGGGGTTGAGGGGAAAGGACGAAAGTTCCCCTTGACCCTTAAGAAGTTGAAAACAGTGTGGGAATGGACCAAGCGGCACCGTCTTAGCACGTAGGAGTAGAGCCTGCGATGCACGCTCCAGTCCGGCACTCTAAGCCCCACTGCGCGGGCTTATCGCGCGCCCTCACTGCCTCTCACAAAAGTGGCTGTAATTTTTTGCTTGGTAATCAGATTAAGGTGAAATTGTATCGTTGGAAAGATAGCTCAACTATCTATGATTTGGTGAGTATTGAACTACAAAAATCTTCGTATATCAAAAGTTATACACATTCAACATAGATCCTTGTAGAATCGAATACCAAACTTGGACGAATCAAAGGCTCTTAGCTCAATTTTGTTCTAAGTGATTCCTATGAACATTTTTCACCTCGAGAGAACTTCACACACTAGGATAATAATCATGACACATGTATTAATATACAAATCATGAGATTAAAGTTCACACACGTAGGAATGACACTTCAGAGTCTAGCTCGAAAATGCGGGGTGCCACTTTTTGGGAAAAATGTCAAACTTGGGCCATTTGTTTTAAAAAGTGCTACACAGAACTGTGTAGCACTTTTTAAACAAATGGCCCAAGTTTGACATTATTCCAAAAAGTGGCAAGCTGAATATACTATTTCCACTTTATAACCATTTCCTAATTTGGGTCATTTTGGCCCATGTAGTTCAAATACAGTCCATATACAATACTGTTATAGTCCATATACAATATTGATACAGTTTTTAACTTGGGACATTCGACCCTTTTAAAAATATTTCTGTTTTTTTTCTATAAATTTTTGAACTGAAAATATATTCTATTTTTTTATTGTTTAGAAATAATAATTAAATGTAATTATATAATTGTTATATAGAGTATGTATTTATATAATATATATGTGTAGAAATTCTATAGTTCTATCAAATATGTATATGTATAAAATATATATTAAAAATATATAGAAAGTATATAAAAATTATATAATTTTTGTATAAAATATGTAAATATTTTTTTTACAATTAATGTATAAATTGTGTATAGAAGCTTTATAATTTTCATATAGAATATTTATATGTGTAAGATATATATAGAAGCTGTATAGAAGGTCTGTAGAAACGGTATAGGACAAGCCAATATATTGAAATGGCTAGAAAGAGGAATTCAAATTCTATGGTCATTTTCGTGAACAGGGGAGGGAGACCACTAATGAAACGTTCTTTCCAGAAGTCATTGTTACAGTCAGGTCTAATCATAATTTTGACTAAGAAGGTATCTTTATACTACCTAAAGTCTGGTAAATCCTTGCAGGTGAGGTTGTTAAGAATTTTAAGGCTCCTATCTTGAAATAACTTGGGCACTCCTATAAAATGTCTAGCTATATGATATAGGAGGCTAGCACAGGCGTCTTCTTTCACCACTTGCTCAAGGGTTTCTTGTCTACTTTCACTTTTGACAACGACGGTTTCCATGGCCATGGCCTCATAGATAAGGCTCTTAACTTCGTTTGTGAAATAGTTGTCCCACCAATGCTTTATCATACCAGTAAATCCTGATACAATCATGGTGGCTGCTTCTTTGTCAGAAGCTCCTCTGATTTTATAAGCCGTAATAGCAACACCCATTTCATGGACTTTGTTATAGATTTGGTGTTCTGCCAATCCATCAACATTCCATTCAGTGATGCCTCTACCATCATGATTTGAGGTGGAGAGGTAAGGGTTTTCCTCAAACTGGACATCGGGAGAAGAGAGTCGTTTGTAGTAGTTTTTCTTGGTAGAAAAACGTTCATTGGTAAGTTTTGAAAGGGATCTCTTATCCTTTTGGGTGCTAGATTCACCTTTTTCCTTTTCAGATAGGCTAAACCTAGAGAGTTTCTCATTGACTTGTTCTAGGATTTTTCCTGAAACTTTGAAGTCATCGCTGAGAGTAGGGAATTTCTGTTTTTGGAATTCTGGAATTTTAAATATGGGATTGGTAGTTAGACTAGGGCCTGGAATACTTTTCTCTGGAGTGGGTGAGCTGAAAGGAATTTTTGTGCTTTTAGCATCATCTATTTGATGGGAGATAGTATGAAGGACCTGATTAGTATAGTTGTTTTGTTCAACTATCCTATCTAGGTCTCTGTTGACAGGGGCTGATTGGGGTCTATCGTGCTTCTTCTTGAAGGGAGAAGCATTGAGAATTTCATTGGAATGGGGAATTTTTATTCCTTCAAGGGGAGGAGTAACTGATTCAATTACTTTGTTACTCTGAGTATACCATTTATTAATGATAACTTGGAGAAATTCATTTTGGTTTTCCATTCTTCCAGTGAATTCAAACCACCTAAAGAATTCAATATCACATCGAAGTCTTTTCATATCAGCTATCCAGAGTTTGCCAAACTCTTTTTGTTGATCTTTAGAATAGGTACTGGTGTACCACTTCCTTTTTAACGCATCTTTAGGAAGATACCAGAGGACCTCAAGAGCTTTGAGGTTTGGAGTATACTCATCATTAGATTTGATGACCTCTAATCCTGGGTCAGTTCTAATCTTTTGACGAGGTATGGTGGGGGGAGGTTCCATGTCTGAGGCTGTAGGACTACCTGGATCATAGAGATTTTTGGGTTCTAGGGATTCTTGAACCCTAGTACGTTGCTGGTAATATACTTTGGGAACAGGACCAGAGAAGTCAACTCCTCTAACTTTTCCCTTGTCAATATCATTTTCTTTACTTCCTTTTGGGTTTTTGGAGGTAGAAGCTCTGTGCGAGACAAATCTCCTAATATCCACCGAGAAATTTGGGTAGAAATTAAAGTATACTGGGCCGTCGGCGAGGTTACTTTGAATTGCCCTTAAAAGAGAATCGTCCAAATTCAATAGACGGGCATTTCTTAGAATGACACAGACAGGGATATCAAGACCTTGTCTAAAGAGTGGCTTAATAGCCACTTGAACAAGTCCAACATGAAGATAATTAAACTGATTTTTATATCTATTTATGTCATGCTCATTTAATAATTGTATAATTTCTAAGGAATTATTAATGGCGACAGTAGACTCAGAGGTCTTGATATTATGTTTTTTAATAAAATTAAATTTATCAAGTTGATAAATAGTTTTAAAAGGTTCTTCTGGAATACTCCAGTTTTGAAGATCATTTTCAATATTAGCAATCTGAGTTGCTTGAGAAGACAGATTAATAGTATTTTTAACATGGTTGTTGGAATCCATTACAATAAATATTGTCCAGAGACTAACTGGGAAAAACAGTTTTCACACAAGAAAGCATACTACAAGAATCTTTAATAATTCAACCTATAATAAATTATATCAATAGATCTATGTCTTATGGGATCTAACGAGTCTTAATGGCTATTACTTCTAGTTTTCTCTTAGTGTTATCTTAGCGACGGGACTACTAATAGGGTCGAATGCTTACCTTAGCTGAGACCACACTTTCAGGCTGACCAACGTCTAAAATCGGATATTAATCGGACATCACAAACACTTTGAGAAAACAAATACCCCATACTTAGATAAACCCCATTATAGAACAAGATATATTAAAATAATTTATTAGAAGTCTCATTATTAAAAGATTAAAGTAGTGAGTAGCTTATATGAAAATAGTTTTCCCATGCTCTAGACAATATATAAACTTAGCTGCTCATGCTAAATGCATATACTGCCTTTTGTTGCATTAGTATATATCTGCTCATGCTCATGGTAAATGCATATACTGCATTTTGTTGCATTAGACAATATCTAATCCTTTAAGATCCTTTTATTGGTATCAAATCTGCATTAGAGTTCATCATTAGATCTATGGATGAACTCCCACATACCTTAATTGCATATTCGAGTAGAATGTAAATCTGCTAAAGAGATTTTACCAAAGGATGTTAAAAATCTGGTTTCTAAACAAATATTTGCTAGATGGCAAGCTCTCCTCTCTAGCTTTGATTTTCAAATAGAATTTATCAAAGGAGAAAACAATTCCCTTCCCGATTTTCTAACAAGAGAATTCTTACAGGGAAGGAATGAGACCCACTACACTAGGGAAAATCCCAGTCGGGAGCAAACAGGAACAAACAAAGATGGCCAGACCATTTGACACTCCGTTAGCCCTGCTGAATCCGTTAAGACCATCAGTCCCTCAAAGGCCAACACTGAAACCGGAACTACAGTTACCGTTTCAAAACAAATATGCAGCTTAGGCAGAATTTCCAAAGCTTCCTCCACCACTGCCAACTAGATTTGTAGATTTGAAGACTAATAAACCTTTTGATAAAGGACAATCGTCAAGTTCGTCTATTCAGTCAAAACAGAGTTATACTATGAAGGCTCCTGAAACCTTCGCACAGGCTGTAATCCTACAACAGGCAAAACAACAGCAACAACTCATCCCAT
Organism: Capsicum annuum; assembly: GCF_002878395.1. Classification (NCBI taxonomy): domain Eukaryota; kingdom Viridiplantae; phylum Streptophyta; class Magnoliopsida; order Solanales; family Solanaceae; genus Capsicum; species Capsicum annuum. The sequence goes on from NC_061122.1 coordinate 190,504,067, forward strand.
CAAAGAGGAATTCAAATTCGTTACCACTCAGGTAATTCCAGTTCTTGCCCTTGATAAAGAATATGAAGGATATCCAATAAACCACCTAATAAAGCCAGTCTACAATGATAAAAACTTTGTGGATACGGAGAATCCACTCAAAACCAGGAGATACTATGAAGCTATCCTTGTGGACACCAACTCTATCGAAGTCGAACATACCATGAACGAAAGGAACCCAAAATACATCGACTATTCTAGGTTCACCATCAAAAGGGTATTAACACCTTTCAACTGGTTTGCAGATCACCTGCATACCCCAATTACCTTATCGATGCCTCACAGGCCTCAAACGTATAATTGGTATGATTACAAGTCCGCATGGTTTAATTTCTTATATGTCAGACCAGGGCACACCCAGTTTATTAAATACTGTCCAGCCATGGTAGAAGCTATTATCCCTAAATGGTTCTACAATTGGTGGATCTATTTTACAGGAATCAAAGAAATCGTCTCTCTACAATTCATTAACAGGTTCAATGATTTCTGTTCAAAAGAAGGGTGTGTAACCCTCCCAGAGCACATTCAAATGTGCAAATTCTTTATTAAAAAAACTAGTTTCATATATTATATCTTGGAATTTTGCTAAAGGAGAACAGGATCGTATCAAATATTTATCTAAAGAGATAAAGGTCAAAGGTTAGACTCCTAAGCCGGTAGCGCCAAAGACTCCGGATAAAGGAAAGACAGCTTCACCAGTTTCATCTCCAAACAATGCTTCACAAAATAAGAAGGCACTAAAAGAAAAATTGAAGAAGGCTTTGCACGATATGGAAAGCCAGGAAACTAATGAAGAAGAAATCTTACAGCTTCTAGAAGAAGCTTCTTCCACAGGAAGTAGTGATAATAATGGAGATATGCTAAATCCAAAAGGAATAGCTATGGCCTATATGGACCTCTATTAAGAATAGGGAAATGACCCTTCAACAAGGTAGAGGTTCAAAGAACCGGAATTGCTTTTTTGAAAGGGCATTCTACTGTTCCAAATGGGAATCTTATAGACAAGCTTTTCAAAAGCACTCAGCTTTTTCAAAAAGCAAAAGCACTCAACTACCTTTACAAAAGGACTGTCGGCTACTAAGACTTAATCTTAGCCTTACACTTGTACACTTTAGATGTATTTTATCTTTCATTTTGTCTATATAAGACATGTTGTAATTCTAGAGAAGGCATCGAAAAATTTCCAACATAAGAAATATTCCGCTTGCCTAAACTCTCTTGTAATGTTTTCAGTTAAAGTTTGAATAAAATCTTGTAAGTTGTTTTAATTGTTTTTTGATATTAATTTTCTCGCATATTTCATCAATTATCCTTTAAGATCCTTTTATTTGTATCAAATCTGCATTAGAGGTCATCAAATCTACAAAGGAGAATTGGCATTTAAAGCTGATAACAAATTTAAAGCTGATAAAAACTATAAAGGAGAATTGGCATTTTCTAACAAGAGAATTCTTACGGGGACGGAATGAGACCCACTACACTAGGGAAAATCCCAGTCGGGAGAAAACAGGAACAAACAAAGATGGCCAGACCATTTGACACTCCGTCAGCCCTGCTGAATCCATTAAGACCATCAGTCCCTCAAAGGCCAACACTGAAACCGAAACTACAGTTACTATTTCAAAGCAAATATGCATCTTTGGCAGAATTTCCAAAGTTTCCTCTACCAATGCCAACTAAATTGGTAGATTTGAAGACTAATAAACCTTTTATTGGTATCAGAGCCATGTTGGCAGTATATGCATTTAGCATGAGCAGCTAAGTTCATATATTGTCTAGAGCATGGGAAAACTATTTTCATATAAGCTACTCACTACTTTAATCTTTTAATAATGAGACTTCTAATAAATTATTTTAATATATCTTATTTTATAATGGGGTTTATCTAAGTATGGGGTATTCGTTTTCTCAAAGTGTTTGCGGTGTTCGATTAATATCCGGTTTCAGACGTAGGTCAGCCTGAAAGTGTGGTCTCAGCTCAGGTAAGCATTCAACCCTGTTGGTAGTCCCGTCGCTAAGATAACACTAAGAGAAAACTAGAAGTAATAGCCATTAAGACTCATTAGATCCCATAGGACATAGATCTATTGATATAATTTATTATAGGTTGAATTATTAAAGATTCTTGTAGTATGCTTTCTTGTGTGAAAACTGTTTTTCCCAGTTAGTCTCTGGACAATATTTATTGTAATGGATTCCAACAACCATGTTAAAAATACTATTAATCTGTCTTCTCAAGAAACTCAGATTGCTAATATTGAAAATGATATTCAAAACTGGAGTATTCCAGAAGAACCTTTTAAAACCATTTATCAACTTGGTAAATTTAGTTTTATTAAAAAACATAATATCAAGACCTCTAAGTCTACTGTCACTATTAATAATTCCTTAGAAATTATTCAATTATTAACTAAGCATGCCATAAACAGATATAAAAATTAGTTTAATTATCTTCATGTTGGACTTGTTCAAGTGGCTATTAAGCCACTCTTTAGACAAGGTCTTGATATCCTTGTCTGTGCCATTCTAAGAGATGCCCGTCTATTGAATTTCGACGATTCTCTCTTAGGGGTAATTCAAAGTAACCTCCCCGACGGCCCGGTATACTTTAATTGCTACCCAAATTTCTCGGTGGATATTAATGATCCTAACATCATGGATATTTTAACACTTAGTGTTAAAACAAAAAACATGAATAGTAAGGATAATACTAGAGAAATAACAATAATATATAGAGTTTATTATCGGCTTATGGGTACAACCCTAGCTCCCAAAGCTAGATTTACAAACCCTAGGAGTGTTATAACCCTCATGGAGGCAAACAAAGACAGAAGTGATATCTTTGTTCCCAAGTCTCTCAATTGGAATGACATCATGCATAACAATGATTGGCACTTTGATGCTATCACTCAACCTTTCCCTACCTATCTGGAGAAATCACAGATCGAAAGGGTTATCTAGCACCCTGACGGATCCATTGATTTAAAATTCTTAGGTTTTGAAGCCTCTAGAAATTCTTCATTTAGGAGATCTGTCTCGCAAAGAGCTTCTACCTCCCAAAACCCAGAAGGAAGTGAAGAAAATGATAATGGCAAGGGAAAAGTTAGAGGAGTTGACTTCTCTGGTCCTGTTCCCAAAGTATATTACATGCAACGTACTAGGGTTCAAGAATCCCTAGAACCCGAAAATCTCTATGATCCAGGTAGTCCTACAGCCTCGAACATGGAACCTCCCCCTACCATACCTCATCAAAAGATTAGAACTGACCCAAGATTAGAGGTCATCAAATCTAATGATGAGTATACTCCAGACCTCAAAGCTCTTGAGGTCCTCTGGTATCTTCCTAAAGATGCATTAAAAAGGTAGTGGTACACCAGTACCTATTCTAAAGATCAAGCAAAATAGTTTGGCAGACTCTAGATAGCTGATATGAAAAGACTTTGATGCGATATTGAATTCTTTAGGTGGTTTGAATTCACTAAAAGAATGAAAAACCAAAATGAATCCCTCTAAGTTATCATTAATAAATGGTATACTCAAGAGTAACAAAGTAATTGAATCAGTTACTCCTCCCCTTAAAGGAATAAAAATTCCCAATTCTAATGAAATTCTCAATGCTTCTCCTTTTAAGAAGAAGCATGATAGACCCGTATGAGCCCCTATCAACAGAGACCTAGATAGGATAGTTGAACAAAACAACTATACTAATCAGGTCCTTCATACTATCTCCCATCAAATAGATAATGCTAAAAGCACAAAAATTCCTTTCAGCTCACCCACTCCAGATAAAAGTATTCCAGGCCCTAGTCTAACTACCAATCCTATCTTTAAAATTCTAGAATTCCAAAAAGAGAAATTCCCTACTCTCAGCGATGACTTCGAAGTTTTAAGAAAAATCCTAGAACAAATCAATGAGAAACTCTCTAGGTTTAGCCTATCTGAAAAGGATAAAGGTGAATCTAGCACCTAAAAGGATAAGAGATCCCTTTCAAAACTTACCAATGAACGTTTTTCTACCAAAAAAAACTACTACAAACGGCCCTCTCTTCCCGGCGTCCAGTTTGAGGAAAACCCTTACCTCTCCACCTCAAATCATGATGGTAGAGGCATCACTGAATGGAATGTTGATGGATTGGCAGAACACCAAATCTATAACAAACTCCATGAAATAGGCATTGGTATTATGGCTTATAAAATCAGAGGAGCTTCTGACAAAGAAGCAACTACCATGATTGTATCAGGATTCACTGGTATGATAAAGCATTGGTGTGACAACTATTTCACAAACGAAGTTAAGAGCCTTATCTTTGAGGCCACGACCATGGAAACCATCGTTGTCAAAAGTGAAAGTAGACAAGAAACCCTTGAGCAAGTGGTGAAAGAAGACGCCTGTGCTACCCTCCTATATCATATAGCTAGACATTTTATAGAAGAGCCCAAGTTATTTCAAGATAGGAGCCTTAAAATTCTTAACAACCTCACCTGCAAGGATTTAGCAGACTTTAGGTGGTATAAAGATACCTTCTTAGTCAAAATTATGATTAGACCTGACTATAACAATGACTTCTGGAAAGAACGTTTCATTAGTGGTCTCCCTCCCCTGTTCGCAGACAAAGTTAGAACCAAAATCAAGGATAGGTTTGAAGGAAAAATCTCTTACGGAATTTTAACTTATGGAGACATCATAAACTTCATTACCACCGTAGGGATAGACCTCTGCATAGACCTAAAACTTAAGAAACAACTTAAGAGTGACAGTGCTTCCAAATACGGGTTAGGAACCTTCTATCAAGATTTTGGATTTGCTAACCTTTCTTCTCCATTTAGTAAGAAACATAGGAAAAAATCCTATAAATCTCATAGAAAGTCCAAACCTAGAAAAGATTCCTCAAAAGGGGAGTCTTATAAATCTAGTAGAAAAACTAGGAGAAAAGGGTTATCCAAAAATAAGGATGTTTGCTGGACTTATGATAAAACTGGCCATAGAGCTAAGGATTGTAGATCTGGCAAGAAGAATAAGATCAACCAATTAGGTCTCTCTGAAAAAACCAAAGAGAAATTGTTCTCTATAATGGAAGACTCTTCAGACTCTTCCGACACTTCCAGCTCTTATAGTGACGATTATAGCGATGAAGAATTTATTAACACCGCTTATGAATCCGATCAATCTCAGTCTGGCCAAGATTGTGCTTGTAATGGTACATTCTGTACTTGCACAAAAAATACTGTTAATGTCATCTCTGGAAAACCTAAGTAAATCCTGTTTGACATCATAGAACACATCCAAAATGATGAGGCTAGAAATAAATATCTTCTAGAACTTAAAAGATTGATGCTTTCTCCAGAGAAAAAGTCCCCCAGACCTATCATTTAGCCTTTTAGCATGAAATAGGTTATGTCTAGATTTGATAAACCTGTAAAACCTTCTATAGCTGATCTAAAGGGTGAAATTTACACCCTCAATGGTGAAATCAGAGATCTAAAAATCAGACTCTATCGAGTTGAACTCAACATTCTTACTGAATAGGTTCTAAAAAATGTGTCTCTTCCAGAGCATGATTCCCCACCAGAATCACCTAGGGCTTCTCCGATGATCAATGATCAAAATGATCACCTTAAAGAGCTAGAATCATTCCCTGGCTCGGACTCTCCCTCTACCTCAGGTGCTGCTATAACGGTCATTAAGGCTTACAGTGAACAAATCGCAGTAAAAATTATCATAAACAAAGTCTTTGTTCTTAACAGAGTCGCCCTTTTTTATACTGGAGCCGATAGCAATTGCATCGTCAAAGGACTTATACCCACCAAATATCTACAGAAAAGCACTTCTCGTCTATACTCCGCCACTGGAGAAAAGATGAAAATCGATTACAAGCTTTCTAAAGCCCATATCTGCAACAATGCCATTTGTCTTGTCAATGATTTTGTCATTACTCGAGGTATCACTGAAGACATCATTCTAGGAATACCTTTTGTTAATCAAATTCGACCTTACACAAGTAATTTCGATGGAATTCGCACGACGATATTAAATCAAAATCTATTCTTCCCTTTTTTAAGGCCCCTCTCACAAGAAGAAGGTAACCTTATTAAAGAAAAACTGCTTTTAAAATAAACAGACTTTCTTCACATATTTGTTTTCTTAAGCAAGAAATTCAAATAAAGAAAATTGAAAAAATTTTAAAAACCCCGGAGATGGTGAGTAAAATAAACTCTAATGATATCAATTATCACAGATTTGATTTTAATCCCATGCTAAGTATTCAAGCTTCAATTTCAAAATTTATTCAAGAATCCATCTAATTAAGGTATGTAGGAGTTCATCCATAGATCTCTTTTCACCCATGGATCCTAAAAAGTTTTTCTTTAATTAAAGATATGAACTTTCTCTTTTGTTTATGAAGTATCATATGTTCAAGATGAATATAAATCTTGATTTCCTTAGTAATTTTACTAAATTTATGTCCAAGGATGTTTTCATGAAAAGTTAGGTTATCTCATGCTCTAAGTTTCGATTCCCATGACGTATTTAATTGAATTTCATGTTATAATATCGAATTATGAACTTTTCCATGTCTAAAAGTGTTTCCAAGTGAATTAATCTATTCATGCTTTGAGTTGCTAGTTTCTATGTCCTATTCCATTGATTTCATGTCAAAACCCCAACTTATGAATTTAGTCATGCACTCCTTTTGTTTTCACATGTATATCATATTCCCATGCTCAAGTTCATGACTCTCATGTGTTTGATGAAATGTCTAAATGTTGGGTTTTGAGCAACGATCCCCTACTATGGTTTTTAAAGCTTTATATATCATCATTGTTATTTTTATTCAGTTCTGGTGGGTTATGAACACTCGATACCTAATTGTTTACGTAATTTTAGTATCTTCAGAATTATTTTAGATAAACCATGAGCATTATTATTCAGTCAGTTATCAGGATTAGTTGTTCGTTCAGTTAAACTTAGATTAGTTTAGTAATCAGTGTATGTTCAGTTGGGAGTAGGATTTAGAACCAAATGAATGTAGGGATGGCAGATTCCCTATTTGTTAGGTAGAGTCGTTAGTAGCAGTCCCTGTATTCCAAAACTATGTAACCAGTGTAGGATGTGAGGAGTCACTCGTTAGTTTAGGCTTGCCTTCCTCTGAGGAGTCACCCATCAGTTTTGGCTTGACTTCTTCCCAAGGGTCACCCGTCAGTTTAGGCTTGACACCCTGGTCTTTCAGTACACCAGATTAGTAGATCCATACAACCACTGTTAGTACCCGTGGCATGGTATTGACACCCTTCCAACTGGGGTTATAGGTTAGACCACGATTAACTCAGATCGGGACATATCAGTTAGATAATACCTCTTACAGTATCAGTACAATATTCAGTGTATTATCAATTCAGGTTTCCTTGACTAAGTGTACAGACTTTCAGATACACAGTTATAAAAATTTTAGTCTTTCAGATTACAGATTATCTCAGTGACATAATAAATATATACTTAGTCTTGCATTCTCAGATATTACAGTTGCCATGCATTCATGCTTAGTTGTATCATGTTGTTCAGTTATTCCTTACCTCATATGTATAGTATCCCACAATTTCAGTCTAATTTTTTATGTTCAGTATCCATACATGATCCTCAGTACAGTTTTTACAGTATGTTCAGCTTTACATGAGATTTACATATAGTACTCCTGTTTTACCATATCCCAGCTTTAGGTCTACTTATCCTACAACAGTAAAGATGTTTTAGTTATTAAGTGTAGTGATTCACCAGCTTATCAGATTATGTTTGTTACCCATGTTTTAAGACACTTTAGCTTTCAGTTTATTTCAGTCTCTTGGTGAGTCTACTTGCACTTAGCATGTATGTTTTAAGATTACGTATGAAATCAGTTTTACTTATTGCATTCACCCTCACTTACTTAGTACATTCAAGAAGTACTGATCCACATATATGTCTATGTGCTATATTATCTCATAATGTAGGTAGCAATTATAGCCTACGCATCATAATCAGACAGTTGTAGCTTTCAACCAGCAAGTGATGAGTTCTCCTATTTTGGGGACTCTAGTCATATTTAGTTCATTTACTTTATTGTATTTTTATTTTCGATATGTATTGATTAGTGGTAGTTGGAGGCATGTCCCAGCTACCTATAGTCAGTATAGTAGAGGCTTCATAGATGTCAGTCAGAGTCAATCATGTAATTTGGGTTATTTCCTCAGTTATAACAGATTGTAAATTTTTATTAGTTACATACTTATTCAGATTTCATTATGATTATATTTTCGTACAGCATAACTAGCTATTTAATATATTCTAAATCAGTTGCTCAAGTATCATTCCAGTTCATGGGTTAGCTTGTGGCTCTAAGCACTGTGTTACGACTAAGGGGTAGTCCTGGGCCATGAGAAAAAGTGGCCAATCAAATATACTATTTCTACTTTATAACCATTTCCTAATTTGGGTCATTTTGGCCCATGTAGTTTAGATACAGTCCATACAATACCGATACAGTTTATATACAATACTAATATAGTTTTCAACTTAGGCCATTCAGCCCTTTTAAAAATATATTAGTTTTTTTGTTCTGTAAATGTTTTAACTGAAAAAATATTATGCTTTTTTTTATTGTTTAGAAAATAATTAAATATAATTATAAAAAAATGATATAATTGTTATATAGAATATATATCTTTATAAGATATATGTATAGAAATTGTATAGTTATATCAAATATGTATATGTATAAAATATATATAAAAAATATATAAAAAGTGTATAAAAATTATATAATTGTTGTGTAAAATGTGTGTAAAAAAATGTACAATTATTGTGTAAATTTATGTATCAAAACTGTATAATTTTCATACAGAATATTTGTATGTATAAAATATGTATAGATACTATATAGAAGATGTGTAGAAATGGTATAGAACAAGCCAGCAAATTGAAATGGCTAAAAAGTGAAGTTTAATTTCCATGGCTGCATGGAAATAGTTTAATTTGAAGTGTCATTTCTGTACTTTTGGAAAAAAAGACACTGTGTAGCACCTTTTAAAACAAATAGTCCAAGTTTGAGATTTTGTCAAAAAGTGGCCAGTCGGATAAAGTATTTCCACTTTATAGTTATTTCCTAATTTGGGTCATTTTGGCCCATGTAGTTCAGATACAGTCAATACAAAATACTAATACAGTTTTCAACTTGGGTCGTTTGGCCCTTTTAAAAATATTTCCATTTTTTTTGCCATAAATTTTTTAACTGAAAAATATTCTGTCTTTTTTTATTGTTTAGAAATAATAATTAAATATAATTATATAAAAATGATATAATTGTTATATAGAATATGTATCTGTATAAGATATATGTACAGAAATTGTATAGTTCTATCGAATATATATATGTATAAAATATATATACAAATATATAGAAAGTGTATAAAAATTAATTGTTGTATAAAATGTGTAAAGAAAATGTACAATTATCGTATAAATTGGTGTATCGAAACAGTATAATTTTGTACAGAATATTCATATGTATAAGATATGTATATAAATTGTATAGAAGGTGCATAGAAACGGTCTAAAACAAGCCAACAAATTAAAATGGCTAGAAAGTGAAATTTAAATTCCATGATCATTTTCATAGAAATAGTTTAAGTTGAAGTGTTGTTTCTGTCCTTTCAGCTTCTTAATTCAAAGGAGCCTTGTAGGACATTTTATTAAGATCAAAGAAAGGTAAATATGTACAAAATGAAATCATATCCATCTTCAAGCCTAGTCCATAAGCCTATACCTGTTAATGAACAAAAAATTAGACAAGAAAAAATATTTGAAACGAATAGACAAATTAATTATGTAGAATCTTCTTCCACCTAACTTTTCACTTCCGCCACTTTAAAACTAGAAGTGGAGTAGCCTTATTCAGATAGAGGAAAATAACTTACCAATCTTACTATGAGAGGTCTCCGACCTATAAGTAAAATTAAGTTTTATTATTTTTATTAAGTGCATATATAAATCTTACAAAATGCCATAAAATCAACTAAATAAAGATTTCTTCAACTCATTATACCATAAATTGGGTCTCTCACAGCTGAGATAAGTATTATTTTTCCATTTGGATTCTTAACTTACTCGATGAAAGTTGTATATTTCACTGTATCTCCTCTTACTTGGTAGGTTGAGCTCATTCAAAGAGCTAATATCACTGTCTAAGCAAGGAAAAACTATATATCTATCTCTAACCTTATCGGGTAAGACCTCATTCCAATTTTGAGTATTTTCTTTACTATGAATGCATGTGATGTGATTCCAGAAGATGTTGATGTTTTGACAGTGTCTCTTCAATGATAACTTAGTGTTTTGTTTTGGGTCTTAGGGGACTATACAAAAATTATCTCTTTTATCTTCTTTGGTGTAAAATCCTTCCATCTTATGTTATTATGCCTTTTTTGCTTCATATATTTCCTACAATATACTTGTGCGAAGATATATGATAATGTTTGAGTAACCTATGTGTTGGATTGTACAATGGTTACTTCTTCAGTAGTTTTCTATACACCTCTTCTACTAATCTGCATTTACTTTGATTTCTTGTTCCGGCTAGTCCATAACATGTTATGCTACTTGTCTTGCTAATTATGTCGTTCCTTGAAAGTTTATTTAATTAGTGAACATGTTTTGACTAATTTGAATCCTCATTCCTTATAATATTACTTCCCCTTATTATTAAAAGTCCCATCTTGGAACTTTTTAATTGAAGGTTTGGAACTTGATTTTTGTCCATGCTTAGAATGAATTTAGCTTCTCTTGGGATTTCCTGCACTTCAGAGTATGTTAGTGTATTTGTACCCGGAAAAAGGAATACTTGATTAGCAAAAAATTCAGCCAACTTGTTGGCCTCTCTATATATGTGTTCCACCACTACATCAACCTCCTTCATGAGTTCTTTAATCTTTGTAATTTCTACTATAATACTCTAGGGAATTTCCCAATTTACATCTAGTGTCTTCTTTAGAGTCAGATAATATGTCGCCACAGTAAGTGGAAAATAGTGATAATCTATGAAATACTCCAACCACATTCTAAATGCCAATACTTCAACCAATATATTAGGGTTCACTCAAAATCTCTTTCCTTCTACATAAATATGAATCATCTCTAATACAAAAAGCTCATGAGCTAGGACTTGACTTGCCTTTACCTGCTCTATTAGAGTTGCATTTGTAATAACCCATTCTTGCCACCTTCTAAAATACCACCTCACAATCAATTCTAGGAGTATAATCCTATAAGAACATTGCTAATTCTGTCCATGAGGAAGGCAGATTAGACATCCAAGGATAAATAGTCTTATCCATGAAGATCAAATTTCTGCTAATTTCCATTTTCATGCTATAAACTGCCATTCTTTATCCCATATTTCAAAGTGTGAAAAGTTGTGTCTTGATTATATCATGATAGATGCTTGCCCAAGTAATTGCATGAGGTACTAGGAAGATGATGTTAATGCAGAATCATGGAAGCATTATCATACTTCTAGATGGAAGCTTGAGAAGGATAGAAATCTTGATCATGCTTTGTAACCTCCCGAATCTGGTACCCGAAATGCTACACGGTGATCATGACCCCGAAGGACCATAAGCTAACCCATGACTGATATCTGTACCTGTATACTGCATAAAATACTTTATAATGCGGAAACATGAACTTAAAGGCCATAAGGTTTAATACTGAACATGATCTGAATGATATAACATCTGTGTGGGGTAATAGAATATTGAAAATAAAATTGAACATACTGAAGTCTGAAACATGATAGTCTAGAAAGCCTCTAACTGACTGAACTGTCTGAGTAAGGAGTTGATAGGACATGTCCTCAACTAATTCCAACTAGTAAACTAATTAATGAGATAATAGGGAAATAATCATGTCCTTGAAAGATGAGGACTCACTTCTAACTTTGTCTTCGGATATCTGGAATCTACTGTTGCTCTGTCTCTGAACCTATGGTATAAGACTCCATAGTGCAAATGCGTCAATACTTTGAATATACTGGTATGAATGTGAGGTAGGCTGAATGCATGGGGTTTATATGCATGAACAATAATAATAACTGACTAACTATCATGAGTGTGAGAATACATGAATGAGACATAACAACTAACACTAATACTGTGATAACATGATTACTGAATCTGAATATAACTGATAACATGAGTGACTGTATCTGACAGTCCTGAATCTGGTGAAACTATCTGAGTTCCATACTGTAACTGAGTTGACTGTATCTGACAGTCCTAAAATCTAAAGAACTATCTGAGTTCTATTATTGAGACTGATTGACTGTGTCAAATAGTCTTGATTCTGTAACATGAAACTATGGGAAGTAGTTATCTAACCGACATGCCCCTGATATGCCATTATGGCTGATTTGGGGTCTAATCTGTAACCCCAATTGGAAGGGTGTCAATGTTATGCCACCAGTAAGGATAAGCTGTGGAGGCCCTCATCTGATAGTGTCCCCTATACTAGAATGGTGGGGCCCTTATCTGACAATGTTTATCCACCTCATTAAACCTCATCAGATAGTGTTGATGTCTCAACCTATGCTGGCTACATAGTTTTGGAACGCAAGAATGACTTCTAAGGATCACACCCTCATCTGATAGTGTGTGTTTCCATATTTGGGTTCACTCGATACTAATTCCTACTCCCATCTGAATAGACTTTGAACATAATTTACTGAAGTGAACATGGGCTGAGTTACTGACTGAGTTCATGAGAATAGAGTTTTCCTGAGTCATAAGACTGTTTGAAGTCTAAGGATCATAGCTTGACTGAGAGTATCGCTAAAACATGACATAGCTCTAGGCACACAGCTAATGTTTCGGGTACGAGTACCCCCAGGACTTGATGGAAGGAAATTGATCAAGCATAACTGAATTGAACATATACCTAACATCATAACCCATAATACATTTATAGAAGCATTTCATCAAAACATGTGATAGGCATGACTTGTACATACATGGGGATTTCATGGTATCATGCTAGTTAAGCACTTTTCCTTCATCTAGGCATTTAATCAAACATATTGTAGGCATGGTACATGTAAACATCATTGTACAATAATTAAACATCATGGTTTAATTCTAATTTCATCATTCAAGGGTTTAATCATAGGTTTGCATGGATCTATATCTATAATAATGTAACCCATATAGAATTTAGCTCCCAACATGGAGTAGAATTCAATTTCTCGTTATCCACACGAACAAGAGTAGCCCAATCATGAAATTCATAAGAAAATCCATAAACTTGAATTTAAAAAAGGGATTCTTGGGCTTCATGGACGAAAGGAGTCCATGAATGAACACTATGCATACCTTAGTTCATGATTTTGTGACGATTGACGGTAAAACTTTCTTGAAATTGGATCTTCTATAAAAATCCTAGCTTGTTCTTGAGAGAAACTTGAGAGAAACTTGAGAGAAACTAGTATATTTTGAGTGAAAAGTGCCTGAATCACGTGTTAAAGGGCTTAGATAGGGGTGGGAAGTTGACCTTTTTAAACCTGGACGTGTCATTTAAAATTGTAAAAATTTCCCGAACTGGACCTTTAGCGCGACGCAGCGCTACTGCGCCGTGTCACTGTATTTTGACAATTGGGAAATTGAGGGATGGCGCAATGCAGAGCTATCGCGTTGCCACTTCTTTTGTGACCTATAACTTTGGCGCGACGCAGGGGAAATCGCGCTGAGATACTGGAAAAGGACAATTCTGAATTTGGGCCCTGGCGCGACACGCCATAATTGTGGACCCCTACTGGAATTTGCCAAATGCCATTTTCTCTTGTGGCGTGGCGCGCCACTGACTAATATGGTGCTATTTTACGATGGGAACTTGAAATAGTCATAAATTCTGAACCGGTTATGGGATTTAGGCAAATCTTATATTGATGGAAAACTTATTGAATTTCCTACATGACAAGAAGTGAAAATCTTGAAAATTCCTCGTGAAATAACCATCATTCAATTTATAAGCTAATACTAGATATTCTTGAGATGAAATTAGCTAGGAAAAAGTATGGGGTATTATAATATATCCCCCTTGAGAACATTCGTCCTCGAATGAGGCTAACTGAGAGGTTAGAAAAGACAACTGACGTTCATACTAAACATAAATAACTGGAATATGATCTCATGACATGACTAACAAGCTAAACATATAATACTGAACATGCATATCTGATGCATGTGTAACTGATTCAGGAATGCATGACTGAGTGTTCTGAAGAACTAAGTTTCTCACAATGAGAATGCATGTATGATGCATAATTACATAACTGAACTGATACATGAGTGCATGACTGAATATGCAATGGTACTTGATACAAAGATTCTAATGGGAACATAAGCATAAAACTGCATACCAAGTTTGTGATGAATACTGAACATAAAACTGAGTAAGCTTAAAGAGAACTGTTACCTTGAGCTTGATCTGAGTTGGGAAAGAAGAGGTGAGGATACTTGGTACGGATGTCTGCCTCTGCTTCCCAAGTAGCTCCCTCGATGGACTAATTTCACCAAAGAACCTTAACTAGATGGACTTCTGTGTTCCTCAATCTACAAGTTTGATAGTCTAGGATTTCGACTGGAATCTCCTCATAAGAGAGAGTGTTCTGAACATCAATGCTCTAAATAGGGACTACAACTGATGGGTCACCTATGCATTTCTTCAGCAAAGAGACGTGAAAGACTGGATGAACTGAGGCTAGATCTAAAGTCAATTCTAGCTCATAGGCTACTTTGCCAAAGCGACTGAGAATCTTGAAGGGACCAACATATAAGGGAATAAGCTTTCCTTTCATGCCGAATCTCTTCACTTCCTTCATGGAAGAGATTTTTAAATAGACATGATCACCAATCTCAAACTCAAGATCTTTTCTACGAACATCTACATAAGACTTCTGTCGGCTCTGAGCAGCCCGGAGTCTTTCTCTAATCAACTGGACTTTTTCTAAGGCATCGAATACCAAGTTAGGACCTATGACTGAGGCCTCACTAACTTCAAACCAACCAATTAGAGATCTACATCTCCTACCGTAGAGAGCCTCGAATGGAGCCATTTGAATACTGGAATGATAGCTGTTATTGTATGCAAACTCAATCAAAGGTAAGTGGTTATCCCAACTTTCCTTAAAACCGATTGCACGCACCTTAGCATATCTTCTAACGTCAGAATGGTTCATTCTGCTTGACCATCTGTCTGAGGATGAAAGGCTATACTAAGATGAACTTGGGTACCAAGAGCCTTTTGGAATGCTTTCCAAAAATAAGAGGCGAACTGGATACGTCTGTCTGAGATAATGGACAACGGAACACCGTGCAATCTGACCAACTCCTTGATGTAGAGTTTGGCGTAATCCTCGACTGAATAAGAGGTATGGACTGGAAGGAAATAATATGATTTGGTCATTCTATCTACAATGACCCAGGCTAAATCATGATGATGACGAGTTCGAGGTAAACCCATCACGAAGTCCATGTTCACAACTTCCCACTTTCAAGTAGGAATACTGAACTCCTGCATGGACCCACTAGGCTTTTAATGCTCTATCTTAACCTGCTGATATGTAGAGCACTTAGCTACAAACTCTGCAATATCTCTCTTCATCCCACTCTACCAATAGCTTTCTCGCAAGTCATGGTATATCTTTATGGCCCCTGGATGAATAGAGTAGCGCGTACCATGTGCTTCTGCAAGAATTCGCTGCCTTAACTCATCTACACCTGGAACACAGAGATGAACCTGACAACGAAGAACACTATATCACCCTTGGGAGAAAACCTCTATTTTCTGATTCTGAACTGACTCTTTCAACTTGAAAAGGCTGGGATCTCTATCTTGCTTTTCTTTCACCTCAGAAACTAGAGTTGATTCTGAACTACTCTTAACCTATATATTACCCTCTTCTATATCGACTAAGAGAACGCCTAGTTTGGCAAGCCGATGGACTTCCTGAGCTAACTTTTTCTTACCGTTATCAACATGAGAAACACTACCCATGGATAGTCTACTGAGAGCGTCGGCCACTACATTGACCTTGCCTGAATGATAAAGGACACTCATGTCATAATCTTTCAAGAGCTCTAACCACCTTCTCTGATAAAGATTGAGATCTTTCTGACAAAAGATATACTGAAGACTCTTATGATCTGTGAAGACATCTACATGGACTCCGTAGAGATAATGCCTCCAAATATTTAAGGCAAAGACTATGGCTGCTAACTCAAGATCATGAGTAGGATAATTTCTCTCATGGGGTTTAAGCTGTCTGGAGGCATAGGCTATGACCTTACCTTGCTGCATGAGGACACAACCTAGTCCCACTATGGATGTATCACAATATACTACGAACACATCTGAACCATCTGGGAGAGCTAAGACTAGAGCTGAGGTGAGTCAAGCCTTCAGCTCTTGAAAACAATCCTTGCAAGGATATGAACACTGAAACTTGACTTTCTTCTGAGTTAATCTAGACATAGGGGATGCAATAGAAGAAAATCCCTCAACAAAACATCTGTAATAGCCGACCAAACCCAAGAAACTCCTGATATCTATTGGAGAGACAGTGTGAGGCCAGTTTCTTACTGCTTTGGTCATTTGAGGATCCACTCTAATGCCATCACTGGAAATGATATGACCAAGGAATGCTATTGACCTTAGCCAAAATTCGCACTTACTAGATTTGGCTAATAGCTGATGATTTCTGAGAGTCTAAAGTACTATTTTGAGATGGTATGCATGATCACGCTCACTGCGGGAATAGACTACGATATCATCTATGAAGACTATGGAGAACATAGCTAAGTACTTCTTGAACGCACGGTTCATATAGTCCATGAAAGCGGCTGGGGCATTGGTAAGACCAAATGACATGACTAGGTATTCAAAGTGACCATATCGAGTACGAAAAGCTATTTTTGGAATGTCACATTCTCTGACTCTGAGCTGATGATAGCCGGATCTGAGGTTTATCTTAGAGAAATAACTGACACCTTGAAGTTGGTCAAACAAGTCATCGATTCTGGGAAGAGGAAACTTATTCTTGACCGTGACCTTATTGAGTTGACGATAGTCTACACACATCCTAAGAGATCCATCTTTCTTGCACACGAATAATATTGGAGCGCCTCATGGGGAAATGTTGGGCTTGATGAATCCCTTATCTAAGAGATCCTTCAATTGTTCTTTCAGTTCTCTGAGTTCTGCTGGTGCCATTCTATATGGTAGAATAGATATAGGTTGAGTATCTTGAAGAAGATCAATGCCAAAGTCTATTTCCCTTTTGGGAGAAATTCTTGGAAAATAAAGATATCTGAATATTCACCATAACTGGAACTGATTCAAGGCTGGGAGTTTCGAAACTAGTGTCCTTAACTCGAACAAGATGATAGACACATCCTTTAGATATCATTTTCCATGCCCGAAGGTAGGAAATAAGCTGACCTCTGAACGCTGAAGTACTACCCTTCTACTCAAGGACGGGTTCATTCGGAAATTGAAATAAGACTATTCTATTTCTGCAGTCGACTGTGGCATAGAAGGAATGAAGCCAATCCATGCCGAGAATGACATCAAAATTATTCATCTGTAATTCGACTAAGTATACTTAAGTTGACTTTCTAAAATATCATAATCGGACAGTTCCTGTATACCCCACCGGGTTATGATGGTTTTATCCACTGGGGTAGAAACTTAAAAGGGATCTGCTAGGATTTTGGGGCTGATTTTGAAATTGCCTGCTATATAGGGAATAACAAAAGACAAAGAAGCTCCCAGATGTAGCAAAGCGTAAACATGCACATGAAAGATCTGTAATGTACCAGTAACTACATTAAGAGAATTTTCCTAATCATGTCGGGACTGAAGAGCATAGAGATGATTTGGGCGTTGCCCACTAGTAGCACCGGTGGTGGCGCCCTATAGATTCAGGCGATCGGACTGACCTGTCTTGCCACAATCGAAACAGACATTGCTACCAGCTCTGCAAGCACCCTTGTGGTTCTTACTATAAGTCTGACCAAGGTGATTAGTTTGAGAATTGCTAACACTGCATTGAGACCCAGATCCTGGTGCTCTATCTCTGTTACCCTTCCTGAACTTAGGAATTGGAGCACTGGCTGAAGAAGGAGATGGAACTGATGACTTAGGATGAAATGAGAACGGTTTTCTCTTTCTGATTTAGGTTGAGCGATGTTGAAACTACCTATCTTCGCTCTCTTATTCTGCTTCTCCCTCTGCTTAATCTTCTACTCCTCTATCTACTGAGCATGAGTCATAAACCTGGCTAAAGTCATGTCATTTGTCAAGTTGGCGGATCTACACTTATTAACCACACTATCATTTACCCCTGAAGCGAACTTACTCATCTTGGCTCTGTTGTCTGCAACCACATGAGGGGCATATCTGGCTAATTGAGTAAACTTAAGAGAACACTCTTTCACCATCATATTTCCCTCCCTGAGGTTGATGAATTCTAGCACCTTAGCCTCTCTAAGCTCTTGGGGAAAAAATCTGTCTAAGAATACATTGACAAACTCCTCCCACTCTATAGGACCTGCATCATCTAACCTCTTTGACTTCCACTGTTTGAACCAAGTATGATCCACCTCCTGCAACTGATATACACCTAGCTCAGCACTCTAATAGTAGTCACCCCCATGCTGTCTATCACCTTCTAAACCTGATCAATGAATTCCTGAGGGTCTTTATCTACCTTAGACCCAAGGAAGGACAGAGGATTAATTAGGTGAAGTCCTGAATCCTAGCTACGGCTGAGTTACCACTAGGTTGGCCGGAATGATGACTGGCCTTGAGCGGCAACTGACTAAGAAAGAGTAGTGAATGCAGCCCTAAACTTTGCATGAAAAATATAATCTCCCAAAGAATCTTCGGGATGGGGGGATGACTGATTTCCGTTTCTTCTTTTAGGAGGCATGTTCTGTAGAAGAAAGAGGGAAATATATTAGACTGAGAGATTGACTCGAGATTATGCTCACTGCACGATGTGAATACCAAAATAAGGGAAACTGTTCCAAAAATATCTTATAGCCTCTTCCACATAAATGTGGCGCGCAACACATCCATGTACAAGACTCTACTAGATGTGGCTTTCAGACTTCTTAGGACTCTATTGAACCTTAGGCTCTGATACTAAGTTTGTAACACCCCAAATCTGGTGCCCGAAATGCTACACGATGCTCATGACCCCGAAGGACCATAAGCTAACCCATGACTGATATCTGTACCTGTATACTGCATAAAATACTTTATAATGCGGAAAAATAAACTGAAAGGCCATAATATTCAATACTGAACATGATTTGAATGATATGACATCTGTGTGGGGTAATAGAATACCCAAAAGAAAACTGAACATACTAAAGTCTGAAACATGATAGTCTAGAAAGCCTCTAACTAACTGAACTCTCTGAGTAAGGAGTTGATAAGACATGTCCCTAACTAACTTCAACTAATAAACTGATTAATGAGATAGTAGGGAAATAATCATGTCATCGAAAGATGAGGACTCACTTCTAACTTTGTCTGTGGATATCTGGAATCTACCGTTGCTCTATCTCTGAACCTATGGTATAAGACACCATAGCACAAATACATTAGTACTTTGAATGTACTGGTATGTATGTGAGGTAGGATGAATGCATGGGGTTCATATGCATGAACAATAATAATAACTAACTATCATAAGCATGAGAATACATGCATGAGACATAAGAACTGACACTAATACTGTGATAACATGATTACTGAATATGAATATAACTGATAACATGAGTGACTGTATCTAATAATCCTAAATCTGATAGAACTATCTAAGTTCTATACTATATCTGAGTTGACAGTATCTGATAGTCCTGAAATCTGAAGAACTATCTGAGTTCTATTATTGAGATTGATTGACTGTGTCTAACAATCTAGATTCTGTAACATGAAATTGTGGGAAGTAGTTTACGCCATTATGGCATAGTTGGGGTCTAATCTGTAACCCCAATTGGAAGGGTGTCAATATCGCGCCACTGGTAAGGACAAGCTGTGGGCGACCCTCATCTGATAGTGTCCCCTATACGAGAATGGTGGGCCCTTATCTGATAGTTTTTATCCACCTCATCAACCCTCATTGGACAGTGTTGATGTCTCAACCTATGCTGGATACATAGTTCTGGAATGTAAGAATGACTTTTTAGGATCACACCCTCATCTAATAGTGTGTGTTCCCATCCTTGGGTTCACTCGGTGCTAATTCCTACTCCCATCTGAATAGACTCTGAACATGATTTACTGAACTGAACATGGGTTGAGTTACTGAATTTCGTTAACTGATAGAATACTACTGATATCTGACAACTAACTGAGTTCCTGAGGTCATGGAGATTTCCTGAGTCATAAGACTATCTGAAGTCTAAGGATCGTAGCTTGACTGAGAGTATCATGAAAACATGACATGGCTCTAGGCACACAGCTAATGTTTTGGGTACGAGTACCCCCAAGACTCGATGAAAGGAAACTGACCTAGCATAACTTGAACATATTACTAACATCATAATCCATAATACATTTATAGAAGCATTTTATCAAAACATGTGATAGGCATAACTTGTACATACATGGGGATTTCATGGTATCATGCTAGTTAAGCACTTTTCCTTCATCTAGGCATTTAATCAAATATATTATAGGCATGGTACATGTAAACATCGTTGTACAATAATAAAACATCATGGTTAAACTTTAATTTCATCTTTCAAGGGTTTAATCATAGGTTTGCATGAATCTATATCTATAATAATGTAACCCACATAGAATTTATCACCCAACATGGTGTAGAATTCAATTTTTCACTATCCAAATGAACAAGAGCAGCCCAGTCATGAAATTCATAAGAAAATCCGTAAACTTGAATTTAGAAAAGAGATTCTTGGGCTTCATGGATGAAAGTAGTCCATGATTGAACACTATGCATACCTTAGTTCGTGATTTCATGAAGATTGATGATGAAACTTTCTTGAAATTGGATCTTCTATGAAAACCCTAGCTTGTTCTTGTGAGAAACTTGAGAGAAACTAGTATATTTTTGGTGAAAACTGTTTGAATCACGTGTTAAAGAGCTTAAATAGGGGTGAGAAGTTGACCCTTTTAACCCTAGATGCGTTATTTAAAATTATAAAAATTTTCCGAACTGGACCTTTAGCACGACGCGGCACTATCGCGCCGTGTTACTGGATTTTGACAATTGGAAAATTAAGGGATGGCACGACGGAGGTCCATCACGTTGCCACTTCCTTTGTGACCTGAAACTTTGGTGCGACACGGGGGAAATCACGCTGAGACACTGGAAAAGGTCAATTCTAAATTTGGGCCCTGGCACGATGCACCATAATCATGGACCCCTACTAGAATTTTCTAAATGTCATTTCCTCTTGTGGAGTGGCACGCCACTGACTAATATGGCGTTGTTTTACGATGGGAACTTAAAATAGTCGTAACTTTTGAACCGGATATCAGATTTGGGTGAACCTTATATCGATGGAAAGGTTATTGAATTTTCCATATAACAAAAAGTTTAAATCTAGGAAATTCCTCATGGAATAACCATCATTCAATTTAGAAACTAATACTAGACATTCTTTAGATGAAATTAGCTAGGAAAAAGTATGGGGTATTACATGCTCCAAGTTCAAGTAAGAAACAAAAAAAGAATCACAAGAAGCCTGCAATAGTTTTGCACTACTTTCTATTAAAACCAAGATTACAAAGATTGTTTATGTGCTCTAAAATTGTAGAGCATATGAGATAGCATGCAGAGGATTGTAACAAAGATGGGATCTTAAGGCACCCTCTAGATGGTGAAGCATGGAAATGGATTGATACAAATTATCCTAAATTTGCTTCTGATCCTCAAAATGTTTAATTAGGACTAGCTAGTAATGGTTTCAATCCTTTTGGAGCAATGAGTATTAACTATAGCATTTTGCCAGTGGTTTTGTTTCCATAAAATCCTCCTTTTTGGTTGTGTATGAAGCAATCAAATTTTATTCTCTCAATGATCATTCCAATTATACGCACAGTAGGGAATAACGTAGATGTATATCTACAACCACTTATTAAGAAGTTGAATAAGTTGTGGAGTGAAGTTTTTGATACTTTTGATTCATCAAAAAATAAAATACTCAAAATGCAAGCAACACTTATGTAGACAATTAGCGATTTTCTTGGACTATATATCTTATCTGGTTAGAATGCGTATACTGGTCTTGCAAGTCCTTCTTCTAATTTTTATGATGAGCCTTTTCGACTTTGTCGTAGTAGAAAGTGGTGTTTTATTGGCCACCATCGATTCTTAACAAGAAATCATGAATTTAAACTAATGAGACATTATTTTGATGGAAATGTAAAAGAGAGGGCCCCTCCAAAGAAGTTATCTGGGTCAAAAATTTTACAGCATGTGAAAGATATCAATGTCACATTTTAAAGATAATCAGAGTTGTAGAAAAGAAAAAGGAAAAAGAATGTTGGGGAAGATGCAACTCAACAATGGAAGAATAAAAACATATTCCTTGATCTTCCATATTAGGAGTTTAATCTGTTGCCCCATAATTTAGATCTGATGTATATTGAAAAGAATGTGTTTAACAATGTTATATACACTTTGTTAAATGATAAATAAAAGTCAAAGGATCATGCTAAGGCTCGAAGAGATATGCAAGATATGGGCATAAGGCGTGATCTTTGGGTCGATGAGAATGATAAGTGTAAACTTGCTGTATTTGCAATTTCAAAGAACAAGAAAGTGTCCTTCCTCAAGAATTTAAGGAATATCTCAGTGCTGGATGGTTATTCAAGTAATATATCTCGTCGTATGATTTGGATCAAAAATAAATTTGGATTAAAAGGCCATGATTGTCACATTCTTATGCAACAGTTGTTACCCATAGCAATTCGTAATGTGCTTCCAAGATAGGTTGTTGCAACTTTGGTTGAGTTTTCTTCCTTTTTAAGGCAACTTTGTTTGAAAAGTTTAAGTCTTGCAGACTTAAACAAGCTACAAAATCAAATTGTGGAAACACTTTTCCATTTAGAGATTTTGTTTCCTCCATCATTTTTTACTGTAATGATTTATCTAACTGTTCATCTAGTTGATGAGGTAAAAAAAAGGGGCTCGGTATATTATCGCTGGATGTATTCTGTTGAAAGGTAAGATATTTGTTATTCAATATCGTTTTAGTTGATTTTGTAGTAGTATTTCAACGTAAATGCTTCATCTTACACATTAATATTTTTGGGTATAGCTTGTTGGGCCATTTCATGTCCCTTGTAGGGAAGCTGAAGGTTACATAGTGGAAGAAGCTATGACTCTTTATTATCGCTATTTTTTAGGAAATTGAGTCAAGGTTAAATCGACCTAAACGTGTAAATGATGAACTAAGACAAAATGAGGCTTCTGAAAAGTCAAGTATATTCCCCCAACAAGGTAAGCATGTTGGAGGCTTTATAACAATCACTGACTTATTTGGAGAAAACACAAGTTCATCGATATGTGTTACTTAATTGTGCGGCCATAAAGCCATTTATTGAGTAAGAAATCTACATTGATTTGATTTGTAAGATGTTTTGAGTAGTTGGATTAAAATTGCTAATTATACTGCCTTTATGATGAATTTAGAGATTACCTCAAAAGAAGTACAAGAGTCCAAAGAGTTTCAGCAACAGAGGTAGAGAGAAGAGTTAGTAAAGCATTTCCTGACTGATTTCCTAAGCGAGTGAGTGAATGATATTAGAATGTTTTTTCACATAACTATTTTATATCAATTTATAATTTTTGATATAATTGTTTTATATATTTAGATTATGAATCCGGATATAACAGGTAATATCTCTGATGAGATGAAGTTCTTAGCACAAGGTCTAGCCTGAGATGTAAGAAAATTCAGTGCTTATAACATTAATGGATTCAAATTCCAAACTTTGTTTAGGGAACAAGGATTAAAAACTCAAAAATTGTGGAGTTTTTCTTGTCTCTAACACTTCTTGTGTTGCATCTAGTGTAGATAGACATGGAGCACAAGCAGACCTGCCATATTATGGAAAGTTGGAAGATGCCAATTTAGGGTTGTTCTTCGTAAATTCCAGTAGCTGAACTACTCAGAATAGAGGGTTCAAAATAGATGCTTGGAAGTTTAGTTGTGCCAACTTTTCCAAATTGTTTCATACCGGTGATCGTGTGAATGATGACCCATATATTAAAGCATTACAAGAAAATATGGTCTACTATGATGATGATGAAAATGATAAAGAATGGAGTGTGGCTGTACATTTAAAACCAAGAGATTTATTTGACATGGGAGAGGTTGATGAAGATGAAATATATGAGAATGAGCCATATCAACAGTATGAATTTGAACAATTTTTTGATGTTGATTATGAGAATGTCCAAATTACAATAGAGGAACGTATGATTGAATACATATATTATTATTTTATAGTTTTCTTTGGCACTTTGTTTTTCTTGCTTGATTAGTGTTTTTTTCCAAGACTTCCTATCATTGGCTAAGAGAGTTATCTTTGTTTTTTATAAAATTCTTTATCTTTCTCAATTGCAACTAGTGGATAGTTATGTGGTGATTTGAAAATTTTATGTTTTTCCTTGATCTAAGGAACTTCTTGTTAAGAAGTCAATGCTACTTGACTTAAGAAACTTTCTGTTACCACATCAAAGCCTCTCGAGTCTAGTACAATAAAGGCATAAGAACCTTTTAAAAGACGAACATAGATACCATCCACTTTGAGTTGGCAGCTGTAATGAGTTAGAGGCTACAGTGATTCATTGAGTTGTTTTCCTCTGCAGGCATAACTTATAGGTAATTATTCTCCGCAAATCGATCCACTCTGATTTTATTTGAAAAAATAGAACTTGAAGGAAATATGTTGATCAACAATCATATTGAATTTGACATGACTTTTTAAGTTTCTTGATATTTGTTTCTACTGGTTGTGCATCATTTCTAATGTTTCATTGTCAACTTATAATTCCACTAGAATTGTAGAGTGGTGGAATTTAGGAGCTTTTTGTGCATAGGAAATATGATTAGTGGCTAAATGTAACACCCCAAAAATCTATCCCGAGATGCCACACGGGTGCTTAGGACCTCAAGTGATCCCAAGCTAACCCTTCTACTAGCATAAAACCTAAGCAACTGAATAATATGTATAACATGAATAAGTTTACTGTGAAGAAACATAAAATGATGAAATTTGTAAAATTACAATACTAATAAAGCTTTACAATCTGATAAATCTGAAGGATGAAAACTGAATTTACATGACTGGCTCTAACTGACATTTGTGAAGCCTCTACTTTACTAACTATAGATAGCTAGGACACGATCCCAACTACCACTAATCAATACATTAAATAAGAAAGTAAAGAACATAAATAAATTTAGCTGAAGTCCCCAAAGTATGAGGACTCATCATCTTGCTGGCTAGAATCTGCAACTATCTGAGTCTGAATATGCATACAAAAACTTGTACCTACATTATGAGATAATGCAGCACATAGACATATATATAGATCAGTACTTTTTGAGGATGTACTAAGTATATGGGGGTGAATGCATAAGTAAAACATAATATCAATCATCATGATTTTTAAAACAATACAAGCTAACTATAAATGACTCACATAAGTTGGAGTATCTGAAATACTGGAATCTGAAGTAAATCATACTTTATAAATCTAGTGAGTCATAACATTTAGTTCTAAAAGCTGTGCTTGTATTCTGTATTTAAATTATGCTGTCTAAGTGTAAAAGGACTCACTCTTAAATTTGAAAGCTGAAAACTATAGCTAATATCTTTTTGTAAAGCATAATCTGAGTAAACTTTGTGAGCCTTTACACATTTTTTGTTTATCTTTTCTGAAAGTCTTTACTATTAGGAAAAATACTTTAAAACTCTTATGAAAATCTTTACTGATAGGGAATTCTTTCAAATGCTTTAGGGAATTCTCTTTTAAAAATTGTATTGCAAGGAAAATACTTTGATCTTTTATCTTAAGGGGAGATGCTTTTATCTTAAGGATTTAAATCAATAAATTGTTTTAAGAGTAAGGAACATTTTTGGGAGGTTTTTCTAACTGACATGGAGTCCAATGTCTTGCCCACATTGGGGAGAGCTGTTCTACTGTTGCCATCGGAATAGAACCTTAACTTAAGTAATCATTATCTTAGCCCACTATGGGCAATCATAAAACTACAGTGACACGTAGTTCTGGGGCATGAGACCTTGGAATCATACCCAACTCGGTGCTAGATACTACTCCCATACTTATGCTCAGAACTTTTAGGAAATTCACTTTAAAACAGTACAAAGGTTTATAATGAAAATCAATTATGCTTCTCTTTCTTGAAATCTCAAATCATATGAACAATGTGTATTCGTTGTCTTAGCTTAGGATCAAAAGATCAACTTTCTTTAAATCTTGCTAAGCAATTTGTTAGAGGAAAGCTTAAGACCATAGCCTTCTTGAGAACTCAAACTTATTCTTGATATGGATTTAACAATCAAAACTTTTAAGAACATGAACTTGAGGATTTCAATACTTTATCTTTGGGCTTAAAATTCATTCTTTAAACTCATGACAAATTCACAACAAAACTTTATGCTCAACATGCTTCTTGAAAATACTTCAATAATATAAAAATAATAAAATCAAGAATCACAATATCATCCTTAAATACAATTGGAAAATCTGTAATATCACATTACTTGCATAAATATATGAAATTAGTCATCCAATTCAACTTTTAAATCATTGGACACCTTATAAGCTTGTAATTAAAAACAATAGGTATAAATCCCACCTTGAATTTCATGAAAAATAATATAAAATTCACTAATTTGTAATCTAAAACAAGTTTTAGTGCACAAGGACGAAATGATTGTCCTTGTTAAAAAACCCCACATACCTTAATTAACGATCTTAGATGAGAAAGCTTGAATCTTGGATTCGTATGATGCTTTTGAAGATGAGTTCTTGTATTGGGAAACCTTAATTTTGGGTTATCTTGGAGAATTAATGGAGGAATTTTGGGTTTCTTCGAGAGAAAGTATGAGCCTTAGGGTTTTGCTATTTGAGATGAAAAGATGAATAATGAGGTATCTTTGCTTCTTTGGGGGTGAAATTATGTGGTTTGGATAGATTTGGGCGAGGGGAATTGACTAAAGTGACCCTAAGCCCTTTTTGAATTGAATTAGCATGTAAAATAGCTTTGGATCTGTGTCAGATTTTTGTGTTGAGGCGCAGTCGACGGGGCGCGTCAAGATTACGTCGGCTTACTGCCTCACACAAAAAATGTCATAGCTTTTTACTCATTATCAGAATTTTGCGAAATTGGTATCTTTGGAAAGCTAATACAATTATCTACAATTTGGTGGGTCTTGAGCTGAAAAATCTCATGTATATAAAAAGTTATACACATTCAAAGTAGACCCTTGTAGAATCAAACACTAAACATTGGACGAATCAAAGGAACTTAGCTCCACTAGGTTCTAAGTGACTTCTATGAACATTATTCACCTCTAAAGCTCATCAAACATGAGGATAAAATCATGAAACTTATATTAACATTGGAGTCACTAGGATTATAGCTTATAAACGTAAGAACGGCGGTTCATAGACTAACCCGAAAATGTGGTGCGTTACATTATCTCTCTTTTGGGAACATCATCTTTGAATATGGCTAATTAAGCTAAAAACACTGAGGAATCTGAGGCTATAAGCAATCATGCACAACTGTAATAAATTGAATAGCTGAATCTTAAACATAATGAGCTACTGAACCGATCTGAATTCATAATTTACATGGATGAAAAAATATTACCTCTTGGAATAGACATACACATGAGACTGCGGATAGTAAAACTAGGTGGAAAGTTGAGAATCTATAGGAGGTTATCTGATTGATTGCTAAACAGGATAACAGGCTATATGGACTTGATCATACTGACTTCCCATACTCAAATGGAGTATTTTTTTAGCACTCTTCTATGAAATTCTAATAATATTAGGAAGCGAAAAATCTCGGGCATGTTCTAAACATGACATCTGTCCAAGGAGTCACAACATTGATACAATCCTATAGCTTGGAACATAGACATATAGATTATAAGCTAGGTGAGAATTTCTAGGCCTTAGGCAATGCAGCTTCTTACTTTCAAGCTTAGCAACTCTTCTCAAATACTCCTTCAACTATACTATTCCCCTTAAATACCATATTCACTTGATTCAACTTCTAATTCTCACATGGGTATTGGTAAACCTTATCTACTAAGGTCTAAACTAAACTAAGTCCTCTCACCATGATCAAGCCTAACTCAAAATCATGGGGTACTACATATAACACCATAACTGAACTGGACTACCAGCGTGATATATGATGCATAGCATTGCTCCCTACCAACACGATATACTATGTGACGCAGCCATATCGCATTGCCTCACTATTTTTACCATCCAAATACATCTCAAACCTCGCCCAAAAACTTTGAAACTTGCACGAGATGTGCTATTGATAACTCCGATCATGAATTCACTTAAGGATTTACATTCTAAGGTCAGGAAGGTTGGAAACTAAAGCGTACCACATTCATACACTTATACGCCAACATGACATTCAAGATTATTGTTATAACCACATATGAACATCTAAACAAACACCCATAATAGCAATACTCCTCGTATTCTCTAAACCTCTATCACTACAACTCCCATGCACTACCCCAAGAATATACCCATAAAAATTTCAACTAACCACAACACGTATCAAAGACTTGTCCTCAATATTACTTCACACTTATGGCCTTAGCTAAAACAAGCATACAATGATCTTTCATCAACAAGAAACACTTACTCATCATCATTATCATTACATAAGGAAGAGTCACTAAAAGTCTAGAATATGAGACCTTGAAGCATAGAAGGATACTATACGATACTTGACACTCAACTGTGGCTTGAGGATAGCGAATCAACATCATAGATTCATCAAAGTGATCTAAATTAAAGGCATACATGGCTATAAGCTGAATCTCGCTAATCGTTAGAAGCATAGCAGGAGTTATGAGAACTGAGCATCCTATAAAGCATGAGTACATGAGTTATGAGCTGCATGATCTGAGTATAGAATCCATGATGTCATGGAACATAATCTGTACTGTTGAGTGAACTGTAACTGCTTATGCTAGAAACTGGAAGTATACATGATTTTTCTATAAGGTGCATAAATATAAACTGTGGTCATGGAACCAACATGTAAGGAATGAGTAGATATAGGTATTGGGATAACTGAAAATACTAAAATAGGAATGGGTTGAGCCTCACCCTCACTTTTTGATATTCTATAACATACTGGCATTACTTACTAACATCTGAGAGCCTGACTTGGTTACTTATTCTATCATCTCCCCTTTAGCCTTAAGTAATCAATCTAAGTCTATGGCACCCTTTTACTAAACTCTAACTAAAATACTACCACTTTACTCTAGAGCCCGGGGGTATAATAATACACTTAAATAATAGAACTTAACCCGAAAGACTACACCTGAAAGTGTAAAACCCACTGCTAATACTTTCTTCTGAGATTCAACTCGTAGATTTCTATAGCCCCAAAAGTCACCATATAACAACTTAAACACTCACCAACTTAGATTTTAACACCTAACATGGATATCACCAAACCTTTAACGAACCATACTACTTCCACCATAGCCTACCAATATCATACCTCTAAACTTATATTTCTAAGACATGAGAATCAAGATTATATCAAAAGTCTCAACATTATCAGTCATACTCCTCAACTTAGCTATTAAGAACACCATATACTATATCTCTAGCCTCCTTCCACTTAGAAACTTAAGGGTACTACTAACCAAAAACAATACTCAGTAAACTTCAAAAATAATACAACCCCATATCACCTTGGGCACACCTCTACATCATACTTTATTATGAATACATGAACTTACACTCTTGCATATACTGTTCAAGCCTACTATATCATTTTCTTACAACTAGCTACACTAACCAAGAAATCATTACATCCACCTTGATGACCATCTACTATTCAAACTTAGTGTCTGGTGCTAGGCATGATTAACAACCCAACCTCATATACTAATCTCACTTGGAATCTATAGAACAAAATTTCAAGAAACACTAATCCACTAGAACTTTATAACAACAATAATCAATCATCATCATAAGACATACCTTACTAAAATCTAATAACACATCCTCTTTTTAAACATTATGACTATTCACCCATCTTTACACCTAAACTTCTTTCATAGTTCTATAAGTTTTAACTAAACTCCTCTGCAACCTTAAGAGAAGCCTAACTTAACAATACTAAACCACCAAACATTTCTTTAATAATATATATCTTTCTAACACAATACTTACCAACAATAACTCCTTTCATACCTTAAGCAAATAGTAATTCACCTTAACTAATTATTCTTTCTCTATCTTCCACTAAACTAACACACAAAGACATATCAGCATAATACAAAATCTATAGCATGCATAAGTCTATCTCTATACTTTCTATCAATCGTTATTCCCACTTTTCTTGTCACTACTCTTCTATACCCATACTTCTAGCTATAAGGCTCTACTATCTATAAATCATAAAACCAAAGTTCACAATATCCCTCGAATGCACACTACACTTAACAATCTAGGTTTATATTATCTTCTCTTATGAGCACTATCTGTATTGAAAAGGATCAATAGGCAATCTGAATACATATCAAATTTTGTCTCAACTGAACAACGTATAAGCATGAGAACATAAACTTTCAACTTAAGGAACTTAACACATTATTGAGCTTCTCTCAAGCCCCTTGTGTGAGACTTCTGAAACTTCTGCTAGCAAATCTGAGAGCATTATCTAGGAAGGAACTAGAACTTGATAGTTATGTTATCTCAAGAATAATACATAGATGAGGAATTTTGGGGTAACACATGAATAGATAGGAGATTCTGAGAAAACAACTTTACTGCACGATCTAGAGTAGGAAAGAAAGGAAACTTTTCTTAAATGCCTCGTAGCCTCTTGAAGAAAAGTACAGACGTCTTCATACCATTCCATAAGACTCTACTCAATACAGCTTCACAGACACCTAGGACACTTGAACTCTTTGGTTTGATACCAAGTTTGTAACGCCCCAAAATCTATACCGAGATGCCACACAGTGCTTAGGACCACAAGTGATCCCAAGCTAACCCTTCTACTGGCATAACTTATAAGCAACTGAATAATATGTATAACATGACTAAGTTTATTGTACGGAAAAATAAAATGAAGAAATCTATAAAATTATAATACCGATAAGGCTTTACAATCTGATAAATTTGAAGGATGAAAACTAAATTTACATGACTGGCTCTAACTGACATCTGTGAAACCACTACTATACTGACTATAGATAGCTAGGATGCAACCCCAACTACCACTAATAAATACATTTGAGCAAGAAAGTAAAGAACTTAAATAAATTTAGCTGAAGTCCCCAAAATATAAAGACTCATCATCTTGCTGGCTGGAATCTGCAACTGTCTGAGTCTGAATATGCATACTAAAACTTGTACCTATATTATGAGACAATGCAGCATATAAACATATATGTGGATCAGTACTTTGAGGATGTACTAAGTATATAGGGGTTAATGCATACGTAAAACATAATATCAATCATCATGAACTGTAAAACAAGGCATGCTAAATGTAAATGACTCACATAAGCTAGAGTATTTGAAATACTGAAATCTGAAGTAATAAGAAGCAAATAATACTTTATAAATTTAATGAGTCATAACATTTAGTTCAAGAAGTTGTGCTTGTATTCTCTCTTTAAATCATGTTGTCTAAGTGTAAAAGGACTCACTCTTAAATTTGAAAGTTGAAGACTGTAGCTAATATCTTTCTGTAAAGCATAATCTGAGTAAAATTTGGGAGTCTTTACACTTAGTTTACTAAAATCTTTTTTGTTTATCTTTTCTGAAAGTCTTTACTATTAGGGAAAATACTTTAAAACTATTATGAAAATCTTTACTGATAGGGAATTGTTTCAAATGCTTTATGGAATTCTCTTTTAAAAACTGTACTGCAAGGAAAATACTTAATCTTTTATCATAAGGGGAAATTTTTTTATCTTAAGGATTTAAAACAATAAATGTTTTAAGAGTAAGTAACATCTTTTGGGAGGTTCTTCTAACTGACATAAACCATGTGAGCTGACATGGAGTCCAACATCTTGCCCACATTGGGGAGAGCTATTCTACCCTTTCCATCGGAATAGAACCTTAACTTAAGTGATCACTATCTTAGCCCACTATGGGCAATCATAAACCTACGGTGGAACGTAGTTCTGGGGCATGAGACCTTGCAGTCATTCCCAAATCAGTGCTAAATACTACTCCAATACTTATGCTCAGAACTTTTAGAAAATCTACCTTAAAACAGTACAAGGGTTTATAATGAAAACCAATTATGTTTCTCTTTCTTTAAATCTCAAATCATATGAATAATGTGGATTCCTTGTCTAAGCTTAGGATCAAAAGATCAACTTTCTTTAAATCTTGGTAAGCAATTTGTTAGAGAAAAGCTTAAGACTGTATCCTTCTTGAAAACTCAAACTCATTCTTGATATGGATTTAACAATAAAAACTTTTAAGAAAATGATCTTGAGGATTTCAATACTTAATCTTTAGGCTTAAAATTCATGCTTTAAACTCATGACAAATTCACAACAAAACTTCATGCTTAACATGCTTCTTGAAAATACTTCAACAGTATCAAAATAATAAAATCAAGAATCATAATATCATGCTTAAACACACTTGGAAAATCAGGAAAATCACATTACTTGCATAAATATATGAAATTAGTCATGCAATTCCACTTCTAAATCATTGGAAACCTTATAAGTTGTAATTAACAACAATGGGTATAAACCTCAACTTGAATTTCATGAAAAATAATACAAAATTCAGTAATTTTTAATCTAAAATAAGTTTTTGGGCACAAGGACAAAAGAATTGTCCTTGTTGAAAAACCCCACATACCTTAATTGACGATCTTAGATGAGAAAGCTTAAATCTTGTATTCCTATGACTCTTTTGAAGATGGGTTCTTGGAATTCTTGTATTGGAAAATCTTAATATTCAGTTATCTTGGAGAATTAATGGAGGAATTTTGGATTTCTTGGAGAGAAAGTATGAGCCTTAGGGTTTCGCTATTTGAGATAAAAAGATGAATAATGAGGTATCTTTGCTTCTTTGCGGGTGAAATTATGTGTTTTGGATAGATTTGCACGAGGGGAATTAACTAAAGTGACCCTAGGCCCTTTTGGAATTGAATTAGCATGTAAAATATCTTTGGATCCATGTCAGTTTTTTGTGTCAAGGCGCAGTTGACGCGACGCATCAAGATTGCATCGTCTTACTGCCTCACATAGAAAATGGCATAAGTTTTTAGTCAGTTATCGGATTTTTGCAAAATTGGTATCGTTGAAAGCTAATTCTATTATATACAATTTGGTGGGTCTTGAGCTAAAAAATTCCACTTATATAAAAAGTTATACATATTTAAAGTAGACCCTTGTAGAATCAAATACCAAACATTGGACGAATCAAAGGATCTTAGCTCCACTAGGCTCTAAGTGACTTCTATGAACATTATTCACCTGTAAAGCTCATCAAACATGAGGATAAAATCATGAAACTTATATTCACATGAGAGTCACTAGGATTATATCTTATACACGTAAGAACGATGGTTCGTAGACTTGCCCAAAAATGCGGGGTATTACACTAAACAATAGAGAATTTTTTGATTTTACTGTTTACCATTATGTGTTGATATGTTTTCATAAATTTTAGGCAATTCTAAGAGAAAAAAAGCACTTGTGTTAATCTGATTTAAAGTCTATTTGTATATGTCTATATCTGTGTGTTGGGTTAGCTATAAAGTCCTCTGTATTGTAAAGAACTGTAAAAAAATATCAATGGATAAACACAGTGACTAGAAAATATTAAGAAACTGACGATTTGAGACTTCCAAGTACTTGGTGCTTTAATTGGACTTGCAAATGCCCATCACCAATTCGTACTCCTTCCACCATTAGCAATATGATGGGATTTTCCATTTGCACAAGCTCTTTCTTTCACTTTAACCAGATTACGAACATGATATAGAGTATTGGAGGAGAAACTGGTCTCTTTAAACCATAGACTTAGCTGAGAGATGCTGAAATCATTTATGAGAAAGTGATACTGTGAAATTGAGTGGTGCAAATACTTCCATTGTGGATTGACACAAAAAAGATTAAAAGACTCAGTTAATTACAAATTCATTATGATTTAATAAAATTTGCTATTTCTCTTTATTAATACTGTTTGGGTGATTCATCTCCTAGAAAGAAAGATTTTTTTATTCTCCAAGAGCTAGAACTTTAGATGAACTAGTATTATGTTATAGCATATAGATGCACCTTCTTCACATTCTATTTTTTCATCTCTCAGGACATTGTATATTATGCAAACAACTCAACCCTCTGAAAGTTGAGTTTGTTTTAAAGTTATGATTTATAAGTGCTTAATGGGAGGACGATCTTTATGTTAACAAGAGGAGAGTCTTGATAATATTGTACTGAAGCACAATTAATACCAAAAGATCTTACATGGTAGCATGTTTGATAGTTTGTTCCTTGAACATAAGAAAATAAATTATGCTGTTTTAGTGTCCATAACCCAACTATGTTTCATTTGATCCCTAATCCAACTCTGTGTTTGTTTGCTTTACCAGCCTTGAGTATATCCTTTTTTGACATTTGTACCTCGTAACATATTAGAGGAACCATATAAGTGTTGGCATCACCAGTTATTTGACTATCCACATTTTAGGTTTTTGACGCTTAATGATTGGTTTCTTGTGCATTGCATTTAGCAACACATTTGTCACTTTATTTCTCTTCTAATTCTACTCACTCTTATATTGTTCTATGAATCTTCTATTTACTTTATGTTGAGTAACATTATTCCCTGCACTGTGCTAGGTACGTATGATCGTCTTTTAAAAACTTCTTATGCTTTTAATGCACTAGACTCAAGAGGATTTGTTGGGTTGTATAGTTCCTGTATTGAATTGCCAAACCATGATTCTTGAGCAGTGTACTGGAAAGCCTTCTATTTGGCTTTCATCTTCCACAACTTGTTCAATAAATGTGCTCACCTGCAATATAGGATCATTGAGAATCATTTGTACCAAATATAGGTGAACCAACAGATAAAATAATTATTTACATGACTAGCAAACTTACAATAGAAGCAATGAAACTCACCTGGAAGCCAAAGTACTATACTATTATTGAATGCAAATCCTGATATTTCTGCATAAAATCTCTGGTTTAACCAAACTGCTCTCTTTCCCTATAATTCAACTCTTTATATCTGTTCTTTTCCATTTAACCCCTATATTAATAAAATTATATGTCTAATATATCTTACTAAACATTACATTATTTACTGCGGATGTACCAAGGTACAAGAGGTTGTGGAAAAAGCAAAAACTAGGTCCGTCGGTATCTACATCACAAGGTACTGAATCAACACCTTTTTTTCTGGACAAAACAAATCTGGCTCCGCCAATTCACCATGCACCACAACCATTTTGACCAGTTTATTCAGCATCCCATCCAGCTCCTATAGATCAAGACACTCCATATCTGGGTCCGACAGTTTTCCCTGAATCAAAACCATTTCTGTCAGTTCACTTGACATCACATCCATCTTCGGTTGGTCGGTAATCATAACAACCATATCCTGTAAGTTGGAACTCATCACATCCATCACCTATTGGTCAAAACTCATCAAAGCCATCTTCTATTAGTCAAGACTCATCACAACCATCTCCTATTGGTTGGGACTCATCACAGCCATCTCCTATTGGTTGGGACTCATCACAGCAATCTCTTATTAGTTGGGACTCATCAAAGCCATCTCCTATTTGTTGGGACTCATCACATCCATATTCATTTGATCGAGACTCATCACATCTATATTCAGTTGATCGAGACTCATCACATCCATATCCGATTGGTCGAGACTCATCATATCTATATTTGATTGGTCAGAACTCATTACAGATATTTTGATCAGTTCACTCTAAATCACATCTAGGTCTGACAAATCAGGACTCATCACAGTTGTCTCGATTAGTTCATTCTACATCACATTCAACTCCAACAAATCAAGACTCATCACAACTATGTCCCACAGATCAGGCTATACCCCAAAAATATTTTAGACGTGAATCAAATATGCATTGGGTTGTAGATGCAATTGGTAAATACTTTATACTATCAATACATATTCAACATACCTTTCTAAGCTAATTTAATGTATCTTATAGATTCACCCAATCTCATTTCTTATAACAGATTCAAGAAATAATGTCAAGAAAATCAAAGTGAAAGCTAAGGAAGTACTAAATTTAACAGGTGAAGAATGTTTCATGGTTAATTTTGATGTTTATGATGAACCATTTAGGGAAGCACACAGCCTACATTTGTGCTTTTGTAGAATTTTAGCGTGTGATTGCTCTTTATTTCCAATCAACCTTGAGAAATAGTCGAGTTTACCTGTGACATACTTCAACGACGTCTTTAAACATATTATAAACGTATAAGCTCTAAATTCTGATGACTATACCACTTTTATCTTTGAATTTTATATTTA
Source organism: Capsicum annuum (assembly GCF_002878395.1). Taxonomy (NCBI): domain Eukaryota; kingdom Viridiplantae; phylum Streptophyta; class Magnoliopsida; order Solanales; family Solanaceae; genus Capsicum; species Capsicum annuum. Next base: position 190,540,999 of record NC_061122.1, read on the forward strand.
TATGTAGTAGAAAAGCTAACTAATATTTTCATTTTGAAGCCCAAATTCTTCTGACACAGGCAAATTAGTTGATAGACAACATGTTTCTTTATCTATTGAAAAAAGTGGGCTGAAAATAAGATTAACATGTGGAATGAAGTTGATGATCCACTTAAAAGTAAAGCTCAAATTATGGATAAGGTGTCGGATAGGATCCCACCAGATCAATGAATTTCTTTTATTGAATACAATTTTAAAGAATCAACAAAGGTATTTATGTGAATGAATTTCTACATAGTTGTATAATTATCTTTTTATAATTGAGGTTTAAATATATTTTTATAAGAAAATGAATCAAAGGAACCATGAAAATTGAAAGAAACAGGTAATTCCACACATTGGTGGCTCCAAAGCCAATGCTACAAAAATGACTAAAATTGTGAGTGAATTAAGCTCGAATGTAATTATTCCTAACCAGTAAATTATTTTGATTATGTTTTTTAATTTATAGATGGCAGAGACTGGACACTGGCCTGGACAAGCACAAATGTACATTGCTACTCATAAGAATCAAGATGGAGTTTATGTTAATGAAGCAGCAAAAGAAATATGTAAGTTATACTTATATGCCATAGACTCTTGTCCTGCAATCAACCACGGTATGCCAAATAAATTTTTATTTTTAATTTATTTTGACAATAAATTTTCTATATGTAGGAAAAAATTGAATTAGCTTTCAGCAAAAATGCCATAGTTGAGTCTCAAGTTTTGCCAAATGATGTCGTTGGTAAGGTGCTAGGGCCAGAGTACTCTGGAAGGGTGAAATGCTTGGGATTAGGGGCTATTCCTGGTAGAGTTTTTAAACAAGATATACCTCGTTTTGGTGGTACAAGTGCTTCAAGTAGTGGAGGTTCTTGTTCGTTCCAATGTCGAGAAAACTTTGCTCAAATAATGAATTCTCACAATTAGATAAAGAGTGCTTTGAAGGCATATATGATAATGAAAGAAGGAACGATACCAAAACAATTTGTGGGGCTCATTGATTCTCCTTCAATGGTTTCTCCCACAACAGGAAGTAAAGTTCTCTTTATTTTTTTTTCAATTGAATCAGTTGTGAAAATTTTCTCTAATTTTATGTTATTTTTGAGCTTATTTGCTGCAACTTTTCTTGATCAGATTGGAAGTTTTTCTTGTGTTCGTTTTCTGGGTTGTTGTGTTCTGTATCTTTTACTATAGTAGAGTGATTCTTTGGAAAAATAACTTTGACATAAGTCATTTAGTTATGTCTCACTAATGGGTTCGATGAACTTGACCCATAGATTTTTATCTGGTTGTTAGAACATGTTCATATTGAGTTTAAGAAGTTGGGCTTGTTATCTAATGCTACTTGGTCAAGTTAAAAGGGATTACAAGCATATAATGCTGGTGGATGTGAAGGAAAATCTTGTAATTGACCTAAGCCAGTCAAAGCATTTCCTACAAAATTATTGATTGATGATTAGGTTTGTTTAAATATCTCAACTATGTTTCTGATAATTACTTTTGAGTATTGGTGTTAAGAAGAGGATAAAGTAAAAAAAGATAAGGAGATGAATCAATCATTGAAGGAGAACATAGCAGGTCGGAGAGGATGAGAAACAAAAGGACTTAATGTAGAGATACTGTATAGAAGAGATGATGAGCATCTATATGGGTGACATTATTAAGTGAAGGGTGAAAGATAATCAATTACCTTATTTAGGTTGTTTCCCTTATTTGCTAGCATAGTTATTAAAAAATGTGTGGTGACTTACTGAATATGCTAGGTGATTATACTCTCCTTTGTGGACTTGAGTTTGCTCATAGTAATATTATATAAAAATTGGACAATGACTTACTGAGATTTACTTATAGTAATCTTGTATGAAAGATAATCAATCATTGTGTTCTTGATAACCTAAAGGGGTGGCAGTGAGTTGATAATAATTTTGACCAGCTCTTTGGTCATAGTTCAGCCATGTTTTTGTATTTAGAACCGACTCAGTTTTGTTGTATTATCTTTTGTACTACTGCATATTCTTGATGTCATCAATGAACAATAGTTAACCTAAAATATCCTTAATGTTCCAAAATGTTGACACATTAAGAGCGGTAAGTATGTTAACATATTAAACAGAAAAGGGAAATAGTTCACTTTTACATATTTTACATTCAAAAATCATTTGCTTATACAAATTTATGTTATGTAGTACTTAGTAGGAGTAGTAAGATGTAAATTACACATACTATATTTCTAAGGATCATAAATACTTTCAAGGCATTGTTTCATTCTGGTGCTTTTTTCCCCAAGTTTACCGATTTGCATGTACAATTGGTAAAATTGTCATTGCCAAAGGATTGTGAAGATTTTGACTCTTATTTTAGTTTGAGTGACTCAGATTATTGGTGTCATATCAAAAAAGGATAATCTAAAAGATTTCCAATAGACTCTTGGCCTAAAATTTTGAACATCAGATTCTTCTTGGTGTTGTTTTGGAATTCCTTATGAATAATTATATTGTTTGAATAATATATTTATTCAGATTGCTAAATCAGACTGGCTTAGTGTCCTCTTTACTTATATTAAAAGCAGCTTTTTGATTGATATTTATACTTTGCATTTTATGTAGCCAAGTGATGCGGCTAGTGGACCCATTTCACCTATGGATACAAGGACATCACATGATGATAATGATCCTATTGTTATTCTTTGATTTCATTGCATTTGTCTTGGATATTCAATTATGATGATGTAATTGTATGGTTAGAGTGGATCTTAGAATATCGAAGTTTTTGTGTTTAAATTTGATTTTGGAGTTTGAAGATACTAGTTAATGTTGAAAATTTGGAGTTTGAAGATGTTAATGTTGAAAATTTAATTTTGAAGTTTAATGTTCAATGTATTTTTGTTATGCTTGCCAATTATAATGTTTAATTACTCATGTTGTATTAATGATATATAAATTGAACAAATATTGCATTGTAGGTTACGTTTAAAGGAACAATTAAATTTGAGAAAAAAAGTAGAATCTATTATTAGTTATTGAAAATTGATGGGCCTACTAAATTTTAAAAAAAAATTATGGTGGTTTTAAATCCCCGCATTTTTTAAATAAAAATTTACTATAAAAAGAATTAAATTTAAAGTAACGGGGGTCAATCACTGCAAATTAATCATGAGGGTCGGAAAAAAACTGTCGCATATTATTTGTGACAACTCGTATTGTGGGGGTTTTGAGAACCACCAGAATTACATTTTGTGGGGGTTTAAAACCCCGGCAAACCGTAAAATTAACCCCCGCAATTTGACCCATTTTTTTATAGTGATACATTTGCATAATTTACACAGAATTATTTTGAATTATGGATATGGATATTATTAGTTGTAATACGTGATTCATATAAATACTTGCTTACTGTGCATTGTGGCCAAAGGTGATTCATATGAATGATACATTTGTTATCATTATATTTTTAAAATGGTGATTCATATGGTAGATGTTGTTATTGTGTCAGAAAAAATTGTGATACATTTAATCTGAGTTTGATAACGCATAACAACTACAGTTTGATTCATTTGAATGATAATTATGTGATCATTATAATTGATAAACGGTAATTCATATGGTAACGCATAACAATGTTTGTGGTTTTATAGAGTAAAGGTGATTCATGTGAATGATACATATGTCACTATTTTTTGTTAAATGTTGGTTCAGATGGTAATTGGTGATTCATATAATAATAGATTAATGAAACTTCATATTTGTAATACATTTTATTGGCGTTTATTTCAGTTATGTTTGCTGTGCAAATATCTGGAATGTAGTTGGTTATTCAAGATGCATGTAAGATTGGTACTGATACATTCATAGTACGTACTTTCAGCAATGAACACACCTGGCCATTAATGGATAGAGTTTTTGAGCAGCAACATGCAACAATAGTTTTTATAGCTGGAATAACAACTCCAAAGTTGTTGAACCATAAAAGAATAATCACCCCAAGTGACATTATTGAAGATATAAAAAGGGAACTTAGTTTGGACATAGATTACATGATGGTGTTGCGTACTAAAGAACGTGCTTTACAGATATTAAGAGGGCGACCAGCAGATGGGTATAAGAAAATGCCTACCTATGTATACATGTTGAATTCTGTTTATCACAATTCACATATAAGGATGCATATGTCTCCGGATAATCAGTTCATGAATCTAATCATAGCACTACATTCTTTTATTAGGTAATTTGAGTATTATAGGTCTGTTGTGGTAGTAGACAGTAGTAACATAAGTGGACTATATAAGAGAACATTCATTTCAGCTAGCACACTTGATGGATTAGGTATTGCACATAATGATTCTTTCATATTTTTCTAGCAACTGATTCTAATTGTTCTATAAATTAGACATAATGATTAGTTGATATTATGTATCCGGTCATATATTGTCGCTTGCATATAAAGTTGTAGATTCTGAGAATGATTCCTCCTGGACATGATTTTTCCAGTAAGTTAAGTGTGCTTTCGGTGAGTGCGATAATATGTGTGTTGTCTCTAATAGACATGAAAGCATAATCAAGAAGGTTAGTGTGGTCTACCCATGTAAACCACATTTTACATATGTTTAGCATCTTTGGAATAATGTTTGCACGAACTATAGAAAGAGTAAGGACAAGCTGACCAACAAGTTTTTTACCATGGCTAAAGCGTACAAGTTGGATAATTTTGATAAGCTTATGTTTATGTAACGCCCCGAGTGTGTACCCTGGACACTACACGGTGCTTACGACCCCGAAGAACCACAAGCTAACCTATGTCTGATATCTATTTTGAGCACTGAATAATAATACTGTAATAGATGCAAAAAATAGGCTGAAATGTCATAAGGTTCAAAATCTGAAATACTGATAAATAACAACATCTGATAAAACATCTGAATCTAAAATAGTATCTGAACTAGTCTAGTTTGAAAAGCCTCTAACTGAACTGTTTGGATATGGAGTTGATGGGACAAACTCCCAACTAACTCCAACTACTGAAATACTGAAACTACTAAAATGATAAAATAAAAGCATATCCTCGATAAATGAGGACTCACAACTAAATCTGCGACTGCCGATTGGATCTATCTAAGCGCGGTCAGGAATCTGAGTGTCCGAACATATGATATGATACATCATAGCGCAAAGAAATAGTATGTGTCAGTACGTGGAATATACTGGTTTATTAGATGAGGTAAGGATTAATGCAAGGGTTTATATGCATGAACAGTAACTAACTGAATGATATAGAGTAACTAAATATAAGAGTATGTGGATAACTAATATTACTGAAATCATTGACTATACAATACTGTGGATATGCATAGATATATACTGTATCTGAGCTTTTCTAAAGTTGAGTACTGAGTTCTGATAATTGAGTAATTGATATCTGAAGTTACTGATAACTGATTTACTGATACTAACTGATTGTGTCTGACAGTCCTGATTTTGTAAAACTGAACTGAGTTCTAAACTGAGACTTAAGCTGAAACTATGGGAGGTAATCATCTAACCGACATACCCCAAATAAGATAAGATAATTGAATTGGGGTCTAATTTGTAACCCCAATTAGAAGGGTGTCAGTACCATGCTACGGGTACTAACAATAGTTATAAGTTAACCCTAACTGGCAGGAAGCCATTTTGTCAACCCTTAAATAGCAGTAAAACTCATAAAAGATGTGTCAACCCTTATCTAGCAAGAAGTCATATCAACCTACACTGGCAATATAGTTTTGAAACTCAGGGATTGCTACTAAGGGTCAAACCCTACATTAACAGGAATACCCCCATCCCTGGGTTCGCTCGATGCTGAATCCTACTCCCAACTGAAAGACACTGAATTGATTATATTGAACTGGACTGGACTGATACTGAGTTTACTGAGTTTTCCTGAGTTCTGTAACTGACTGGGAGTACTACTAGTCATGACATAACTGATACTATTCTGTAACTGACACTGGTTCTAGGTAAACAGATAAATTATCGGGTATTAAATACCCACAGGACTCGATAGCATGAAAAGTAAAACTTAGTAAAATCTTGAATAACAGAATAATGTTTACTTGTTCATAATTCATTCATAGAGATATTTCATCAAATAATTGTAATGCATTAACTTGTACATGAATGGGGAGTACATGCTATCATGGTTTAATGTCATTATTTCATTCACATAGGCATTTTATCAAACACTTGTAGGGCATAAGCTTGTACACATACTAATATGTCATGATTACATCATTTAATTCACATGAGCATTCTATCAATCACTTGGGAAGCATGACCTAATGCACATATTCATAGATAATATATAAACATGGTAACTACAATGCCCAACTTACAATTTCATGGGTTTAACATTCTATTCATATAATTCCCCCTAAATACTATTCTATTTTCATGAATCTGATCATAATCATGGATTGAAAACCAAATTAACATTATAGATACATTAATCACTTTGTAAATCCAAGGGTTTATCAAGATAATCGCATATTCATCACACATGCAATTCAATTTCATGAAGTTGTATTTAAATCATGGATTAAAACCTAACTAATATCATGAACGTGAATTCAATCTAATTCAAACTTGTAAGCTCATAATTCAACAATCTTGTAGTTTTAAAATGGATTCGTAGACTCTATGGGTGAAAGGAACCCATAGATGAACACCTAACATACCTTAGAAAATTCTTTCTTAAAGGTTCTTGGAGAAACTCTTAGGCTTGTTCTTGATTTGCTTGAACTAGGGTTTTTGCCTCTTTGAGAGAGAATGTTTTATTCTTGAGAAAAGGTGAGGAAATAATGAGGCAATAGGTTATTTAGGGGTTTGATTTCGTGTTTAGACTGATTAGAACCGTGAAAAAAATACCAAACTACCCCTAGGAATAAAGGAAAATTTGTCACTGAAAAACTCAATTTTGGGTCTTGGCGCAACGTGGCACTATCGTGTCATGTCACTAGAAAATGACAATTGGGAACTGGGGACCTGGTGCGACGTGGTGGAATCATTGTGCCCCTTTGATTTTGAATTTTGGACTCAACGTGATGCGGTAGAATCGGGTTGGAACACTAGAAAAGGAAAATTATGAACTGAGCCTATGGCGTAACGCGCCAATATCACGATGGAGTACTGGAAAGTGACAATTGCCATTTGGTTTGGCTCTGTGATGTCTTGACGTTCCAAGTGGTACACTGTCTTAAAAAATAGCTCTAACTCTTCACCTGGGTATCAGATTTAGGCAAGTTTTATATCGTTGGAAAGTTAATTGAATTTTCTACACAATGGAAGGTTCTAAATTGAAAAATACTAAGTTTTTCAAAAATTTTATATTAGATTACTCATGTACTACAACTTAAATTAAGCTAGGGAAATATGAGGTGTTACAATATCTCCCCCTTGGAACATTCGTCCTTGAATAAGACTGATTAAGCCGAGAAACACCGATAGACTGAGTTTACATGCCGAACATGCACAACTAAAACCTGACTACATGACTGAACTACTGTTAAACTGAGTTTCCATACTGAGCATGCATATCTGATGCATGGAATACATGACTGAAGCTATTAACAAGCTGAGTTTTCATGCTGAACATGCATATCTGATGCATGGAATACATGACTGAACTGATTCATGAATGAATAACTGAATATAAAATGGTAAAGAATACCAAATTTGTAACTGTAACTGAACATGGAACTGAGTAAATCTAAGGAAGGTTGTTACCTTAGGCTGAGAATACTGATGAACCTGAGATCATTTACTGGATATGTATGAATCGGAACATGAGAACATTACTGAATTTGAAACATGATATATATGAACTGAATATTGTGAACTGAATTGATTTCTTGGAAACAAGTCATACGGCTGAGATTGGAACTTGAGAGTCAACTTTTGAGTACCCGCTACTCCAAACTGGATTCGTTATGTGAAGAGAAACTGCAAGGTTTAGGACATGAAAGCTCAGGGATTATAGTTCATCTATCCCTTGGGGAATTATGTCCCTCAAAGAATGCTAACTTAGCTAAGATACTAAGGAAAAGTTGGGATGATGCATAACGCACCTACAAACTAAATCGTTACTGAATATCTGAGATCTGAAACTGAGGCATGATACGTAAACTGAGCTGAATTTACAACTACTAGGATGTTCTATTTTGGGATAGGATGACTAGATGAAAAGATTGGAAACCATCTGAATTTGTTCGCCTAACTGCTAAACTCGATTGCTGGCTTTACGAACTAACTCATACTTAAAACTTATACTTAACTGGAGTATTTCTTTGTCACTCTTCCTATAAGGTTTTAATGACTTTATGGGGTAAGGAATCTTGGCATGGTCTAAATAAGACATATGAATAAGAAACCACAACATGGCCAAAAGATTCTGTAATATGGGCACGGATAGAATATTTACATCACGGATATACCAAGAGGTCTAAACTGAAGATGTACATGACATAGTCTAAATTTACCTGATCATTAGGATCTTAGCATAAGTCATAGGAACTGAGCATACTGTGAGGTATGAGTACCTGAGTCATGAGTTGTATGACCTAAGTTGGAGTTTTTGTATTCATGGAACATGAATTGTTATACTGAGTGAACTAGAAATCCTTATACTAGGAATTGTAAGCGTACCTAATTTTTGATAACATGCCCGAATATGAGCTAGGATCATAGAGCTGATATGTAAGGCATGAGTACTGACATTACTACTAAAATCTGAAAGCCTGACTTGGTTACTTGTTCTAACATTTCCCCCTTAGCTTAAAGCCATTAATCTAATGTTGTGAACCACTTAATCAACAACTCTAAACTGAACTGTCAGCATTTTACACTGAAGTCTGGGGTAGACACTGAGGAGGGCTCTAATAATATTTTAGGTCTGACACCGAAGTTGATAGCTATATAGGGGTTACAAAGAAAGTAAAGCCTCGGGATGTAACAAGGCATAAATATAAAGATGAAAGACTCATAACGTACCCGTAACTATATCAGGAGAACTTCCCTGATCATGGAGAGACTAAAGTGCATAAAATCTATTCTAAAATTGACCACTAGTGGTACTGGAAGTGGAGCCCAGCGGAGTCGGGCAATAGGATAAAACTAGAGGATGACTGCGCTGACTTCACGGACCAGCCTTAAGATATTCTCGAACTATATGACCTAACTCACCACATCCAAAACACATATCACTATCGAATTTACACACACATACGTAATTTCTACCACACTCTTTGCAAAATAGATGGGTACGACCACTGCTCACACTACCCTGGGTTATGAAGCCTGACTCCCTATCCCAACAGTTATTCCTGAACTTTGGTACTGGCGCACTAGCTGAAGATGGAGTTTGAACTGAAGACTTTGGAATAAACTAGGAATAATTATTTCCTTCTGACTTAGGCTGAGAAAAACTAAAGCTACCCATTTTGGCTCTCTTATTCTCTCTCTCCTTCTTCTTAAGCTTCTGCTCCTCAATTTGTTAAGCATGGACCATAAGCCTAGATATGTCCATCTCCTTAATTAAAATTGCAGTCCTACACTCCTTGACCACGCTATTAGATACCTCAGATGTAAACTTGATCATTCTGGACCTAGGGATCTTAACTTGAGCTCAGTATCACTTGCACGACATGTATACTGAAAGAAGGGAAACCTTTCCTAAAACGTCTCATAGCCTCCTGTCTATAAGTGTGGCACGTTACACACCCATGCACAAGACTCTACGCGATGCGGCTTTCAGAATCCTCAGGACTGTTGAACCTTAGGCTCTGATACTAAGTTTGTAACGCCCCAAGTCTGTACCCCAGATGCTACACAGTGCTTACGACCCCGAAGGACCACAAGCTAACCCAAGTCAGATATCTGCTGTGAGAACTAAATAATAATACTATAATAAATATAGAAAATAGGATAAAATACAATAAGGTTCAAAATCTGAAATACTGATAAATAACAACATCTGATAAAACATCAAAATCTAAAATACTGTCTGAATTGGTCTAGTCTGAAAAGTATCTAACTGAACTATTTAGATGTGGAGTTAATGGGACAAGTCCCCAACTAATTTCAACTATTGAAATACTGAAACTACTGAAATGCTAAAATAAAAGCATATCCTCCATAGATGATAACTCACTACTAAATCTGTGACAGCCGACTGGATCTATCTAAGTATGGCTGGGAACCTGAGCGTTCGAACCTATGATATGAAACATCATAGCACAAAGAAAGAATATGCATCAGTACATGGAATGTACTGGTATACTAGATGAGGTAAGGCTGAATGCAAGGGTTCATATGCATGAAAAATAACTGACTGAATGATATAGAGTAACTGAATGTAAGAGTATATAGATAACTGATACTACTGAAATCACTGAGTATACAATACTGTGGACATAAGTAGATATATACTGTATCTGAGCTTTAATAAAGCTGAGTACTGAGTTCTGATAATTGAGTAACTAATATCTAAAGTTATTGATAACTGATTTAATGATACTGATTGACTGTGTCTGATAGTCCTGATTCTGTAAAAATGAACTGAGTTCTAAACTGAGACTGAAACTGAGATTTTGGGAGGTAATCATCTAACCGACATGCCCCAAATAAGATAAGATAATTGAATTGGGGTCCAATAGGTAATCCCAATTAGAAGGGTGTCAGTACTATGCCACGGGTACTAACAATAGATGTGAGTTAACCCTAACTGGTAGGAAGACATTTTGTCAACCCATAACTAGCAGGAAAACTCATAAGAGATGTGTCAACCTTTATCTAATAGGAAGTCATCTCAACCTACATTGGCTATATAGTTCTGTAGCTCAGGGATTGCAACTAAGGGTTAAACCCTACACTAACATGAATGCCCCCACACCTAGGCTCGCTCGATACTGAATCCTACAATAGCTAAATCCTATTCTATAACTGACACTGAATCTAGGTAAATAGATACATTTTTGGGTATTAAATACACCCAGGACTCAATAGCATGAAAATTAAAGTTAGCAAAATCTTGAATAACATAACAATGTTCACTTGTTCATAATTCATTCATAGAGACATTTTATCAAATACCTGTAATGCATTAACTTGTATATGAATGGGAATACATGCTATCATGGTTTAATATCACTATTTCATTCACATAGGCATTTTATCAAACATGCTATCATGGTTTAATGTCACTATTTCATTTACATTGGCATTTTATCAAACACTTGTCATATACTAACATGTCATGATTTCATCATTTAATTCACATGAACATTCTATCAATCACTTGGGGAGCACGACCTAATGCACTTATTCATAGATAATATATAAACATGGCAACTACAAATGCCCAACTTGCAATTTCATGGGTTTAACATGCTATTCATTTAAGTCCCCCTAAATACTATTCTATTTTCATGAATCTTATTATAATCATGGATTGAAAAACAAATTAACATGATAGATACATTAATCACTTTGTAAATTCAAGGGTTTATCAAGATAATCACATATTCATCACACATACTATTCAATTTCATGAACTTGCACTTAAATCATGGATTGAAACCCAACTAATATCATGAACATGAATTCAATCTAATTCAAACATGAAAGTTTATAATTCAACAATCTTGTAGTTTTAATATGGATTCGTGGACTCTATGGGTGAAATAAACACATAGATAAACATCTAACATACCTTAGAAAACTCTTTATTGAAGGTTCTTGGAGAAACTCTTAGGCTTGTTCTTGATTTTCTTGAACTAGGCTTTTTGCCCCTTTGAGAGAGAATGTTTTATTCTTGAGAGAAAGTGAGAAAATAATGAGGCAATAGGTTATTTAGGGGCTTAATTTTGTGTTTAGACTGATTAGGGTTATAAAAAATTACCAAAATACCCTTGGGAATAAAGGAAAATTCATCACTGAAAAACTCAATTTTAAGCCCTGGCATGACGCGGCTCTATCGCGCCGTGTCATTGGAAAATGAAAATTGGAAACTGGGGGCCTGGCGCGACGCGGTGGATTTGCGGTGCCCCATTGATTCTAAATTTTGGACTCAGCGCGACGCGGTAGAATTGCGTTGGAACACTAGAAAAAGATAATTATGAACTGAGCCTATGACGCGATGCGCCAATATCATGATGGAGCACTAAAAAGTGAAAATTACCATTTGGCTTGGCTCCGTGACGCTCTGACGTTCCTAGTGGTACACTCTCTTACAAAAAGGGCTCTAACTCTTCACCCGGGTATCAGATTTGAGCAAATTTTATATTGTTGGAAAGCTAATTGAAGTTTCTATGCAATGGAAGGTTCTAAAATAAAAAATGCTGAGTATTTTAAAATTTTTATATGGGATTACTCATGTACTACGACTTAAATTAAACTAGGGAAATTGGGGTATTACAGTGTAAAGTAGGAAAGATTGACAATAGAGTAAAGGTATATCCAAAAAAATACTGGATTAGAAAAGTGGTCACGAGTTCATGCTCTAATAAATAGGGGGAGGATTATGACTATAACTTCTATTATCTACCATATGGAAGTCTCTGGCAGGGATATTGATTTTATTTAATTGGGAGAACACAAATATGTGTATAAAGTACAATATCCCAATTTTTACCGCATCTTTCACATTTTCCCTACTTTTTATTCCAAAAACCTTGACCAACTCACTTTTATTCACATTTTCTGTCGAATATAAAAAATATTTTTTTGTAGTCGACATAAAGGAAGGTTTGAATAATTAAAACCATCTATGTTGCCATGCATTTCAACCTGGTAATGATAGCAAACTCGTATAGTGAAAACCGAAGAATTGTATTATTAATCAATACCCTTAGTTTATCCTGATATGGGTGTTGGACCTTTAAGGTCATCAAGAAACTTGCTATTGATCCTTGAAAGTTACAACTAGGGAGGTCCAGAAATGACCCAAAACAAGTGCTTCTGAAAATTCTAATTCCTTCATCATTCAAATCTTCTTTAAGCCTATCTACTCCATTGATGTTGCGTGCACTACCAATCCTTAAGTTATGGGCCATTGTTTCTTCACAATCAAATTAACATTCTACCAGCAACACAAATCAGAAGATGATTCATATGTCAAATGAATCACATAACAATAAAATGAGTACGAAAGTGTTATCACATATGTATCACCAAAAAAATTGATCCACGTAGAATCACTCTTACACTGTATGAAAAGGTGTAACTATAACAACATATGAATCACTAGAACATTATATGTATCACCAATTAAATATCAGAATATGTATCAAACATTCAGTTCAAAAAAATGTATTACCCAATAATAGCATATGAATCACCAATAAATTAAAAGTGTGACTGTAAAAACCATATGAATCACCAGAACACCATATATCATCAATTAAATATCAGAATATGTATCAAACATTCAATGTGAAAAAATGTATCATCCAATAATAGTATATTAATCACCAATTAATTGAAATAATAACTGTAACAATCATAGAAATCAACAGAACACCATATATATCACTCATTAGCATATGAATCACCTATTAAAAATATAAAAAAGGTATAAATCGTATTAATCATCATAAAATCCATATATTGATAACATATATATCATCCATATGAATCTCCATTAAATTATAAATATAATTGTATCAATCGATTCTTTTATGTTTACCATCTATATGTATCACTTGCGATAACAAGACCTTCTCCAACAGGGATTTGGGGATATGTTCTATTTTCTCTTGCTCGTCCATTTGCATGTCTAAATCTTGATTTGTATCAGCAAAAGTTTGTCTAAAATCTTTAATTTTTAGGGTCATTGCACTACTTTGACTGATTTTCACTAAAACCTAACTCGATATAATCAAAGATGCCTGGAGTAAAATTCAGAACTTGATTTCTAGCAGGAACACCTTTTTGCTTTTTAATTTGGGAAATCCCTATGCTGAATGAGGGTGAATCTTTATTAGCCATTATTAGCCATCAAAAGAATTTAAAGCATATATGGATATTAACTTGTCTTATTAAAAACTAACTTCAAATCCACATAAACAAATAACTAACCTCTTTGAAGTAGTTGACAAATTTTGAAGTTTAATGATGAAAGATTATGGTCCAAATCAGTTGAAGTAGTGGAGAAGGAAGTTAACTCTAAATCTGCTAATATGGAAAAGATTTTAGGGGAGGAATTTGTGGGAAAAAATGGATGCATAAAAGAATGAGAGAGAAATGACGTTAATGGAGGAGAGAAAACAGGTTGTGAAATTTATAGCGAATGTATCAACAATAAAGATGCAAAAAGGGATTTTATGTGATTTTTAAAATTGTAAGGGATATTAGGTAATATGGTGCCTTAAGTTTAGGATTTGTGTAATTTATCCTAAATTAAACGTCACTTTTCATTTTTGCCTTTTTAGTTATTCTCAAACTAGTCTTGAAAACAAAAATTCATTACTCAAAATGATTGTAAAATTATAGACATCAGAAATTCATTACTCTGTCTGTCCATCTTATTTGTCCATTATAATAAAAAAAATGTCCAGCAATACTTGTCTAGCTTGAAAAATAAATGAATAATTTATATATTTTTGCCCATTATATCATTAGTAGTAAATACTATTCATTATTCGATGTATTTTCAAAAGCATCAACTTTATTATATTCAAAGGATGATACAATAAAATTATAGTCATTATTTATTATTTCTTAAGGTGTATGATAAGATAATAGTGGACCAGTATTGTTAGATGGAGGGAGTAACTTTTTGAACTTTTCACTTAGAAAATGCTACTAAAAGGAAAATATAAAAAATTATTCCAATGACTCTCTTGAATATTGAGCGATTAACATACTTTAAACATTAAAAAAGTCTTAAAAATTCATTATTATAGATTGGTGGGAGTAATATTTTATTATGACGACTAAGTCTTTCTTCAAACTAATTTTTCATGTTGTATTATCAGAAAAAAGCATAAATACCCCCTAAACTTGTTACCACAACTTACTTTAATACTTAAACTTAACAAGCCATTATTTATCCCCCTTAAAAACTTTAAAGTGTACTATTTTAATTCTTTTGTGGATCAGGACACTGCGCGTGTGGACACGTCCAAATAGGACGCTTTAATATCTTAATTTGACCAAAATTATTTTAAAAGAAAAGAAATATCAGTCATATTCTTATTTAAATAAAAAAATTGACTCAAATCTCCTCTTCAAAAATAAAAACTGTAATTTCTCCTCTTCTTCCTCATCTTCAATCAACCTAAACCTAGTTTTAATTTGAAATTACTGAAAAATCAAGACCTTTATGTCTTTATTTTTGTTAATCTTCACTTGTTTTTCCTTCATCTATGTTTTTTATTTCTCTTTTGTCTCTTATCTATTTTTTATTTAGATTTTCATGTTATTTTTTTATATTACCATTTTGAAGTTTATGAAATTTGTTTGAATGAATTATTTTGTAGCACACCATGAGATTAGTTAACTTGTCTAAGCTTTGTATGGAAGAAAATGATTTTGCTTTGAACCAAGAAGTTTGCTGCAATCATAATTTTATGGTTTATTTGAAGTCATCTTAGACTTCGACTAATTTCGGCAGAAGATATTGGGCATGTCCCTATAATAGGGTGAATATAAAATTTTACTCTATTATTTTTTATCCCAACACATTCAATTGAGAACTAATACTTTGTTTAAATTATTGTAGGGTCTAGGATCTTGTGACTTTTTGTGTTGGAGGAATAAAGAAAATATTAATCTGAGGTTCAAACTTATAATTCCTAAACTAATAGAAAAATTAGGTGAATCTGCGAATTTAGTGGAATCTTATTATCAAACTGTGCAACCATTAGTCAATGAAGTTGTGAAGATGGAAGCTTCTGAAGAAGTTGACAAGACTAGATTGTCCAAAAAAAATGATAGTTGTGTAGATAAAAAATTGAAGAAGTTAAAAGAAGATATTAAGAACATAAAAGAAAGAGAGAAGAAATAGAGAAGTAACATGGCCAAAAGGACTAGGGAGAATGTACTCATATTTATTGTGTTTTGTTATTGCATTACAGCTATAAGCTGTTGGTTTGGAATGATTTATATAAAGAAATACTCAATAGAAGCACCTTAGGATTTCAATGTGTCACAAACTTTAATTTGATTTGTACTTTTGTAATCATCATTGACTTGTCTATGAATCTAATACAGTTCTTTGTTTGTATCATTCTATTTGCAATTAAGAATATCTTGTTTGAAGTTTTTTATATTGTTATTCTATTTGTAGTTCCTTATGATAATGGTACATAGAAATTTACACAAAATGATGATACTGACAAAAATCATATAGCCAAAAGTGCAATCTTAGCTGCATGATATTTCTAGTAATATTCATGTTAAAACTGCATACTTGTTTGAAAAAAACACTCGAGTTACAACTGCATAACATATCCAAATATTACAATAACAACTGCATAATTAAGAGATCAAAATATGGTGGCCACAACTGCATAATTTTTTGAAAAAACAGGCATCACAACAAAGCAGTCCCAGCTGCATAATTATTTTACAAAAACATATTTATCTAGGAGCAACTACATAATTGTTTGAGAAATCAGACATCAAATACCTAAAATAAACATGAACAAATGAGACTTTAAATACTGGACAACTAATGAACTTGTTTGGCTCAAGCGATTCATTTATTCAACTTTGGTACTTGTCTTCATTTTGTTTTTTGCTCTCATTTCTAAAATCCTTGTTGTATGAAAATAGGCTTTCCTTTTCATTTCACACCTGATCTTGGTTTATGATTTTCAAGATTTTCAATTACTCTAGAGGAGTTCAAAGGCATTCTAGGCTGCAATAACAAAAACAAATGTATTAGTCATTTGATCATTGACTTTAATATTGAAAAGTGTAAAATTATTCAATCACTTACATTGTAGATTTTAAAATCACTTTGTGTATGTAGCACCCCCATCCCAACAATATTTGGCCTTTTCAAATTTTACCTCGACCCCTACCAGTAACACTACAAAAATTAGATGTAGGATCGACAACCCCTCTGCCCCTTTCACTGACACCACCAATATTTGGTGGAAGAAACAATCCCTCTACCCCTTTCAATAATACCACCAATATTTGATGTAGGAGCAACAATTCCTCTATCCTTTTTCCTAACACCACTAACAATATATGAGGGCGCAGTAGTTTCTCTACCCCTAATAATCCTTCTTTCCCTTCCAATGAAACCATATATAATAGATGAAATAGAAGCATTCCCTCTACCCCTTCCAGTGCCATGAACCACATTTATAGTAGCAATAGCAACAGCTGCTGCTACAACAACAACCTAACAGGAAAAATAAATTCAAAAATTAATAAAACTTAAGGTGAATTATTAATAACTTAACAAGACAAATTTTGCCTATTTTGTAGAATATTTTGGTCATCCTCTTCCTCTGCTTATGCTTGGTTGAGACTGACTTGGAATTGAAGAAGAACCAATACTTGAACTTATCTCTCTTCCTCTACCATTTGTAGCTTTTACACCCAAAGGACAATCCTTCTTATTATGACCCTCCAAAGGACAATCCTTCTTATTATGACCCTTTGCATGACAAGTGTTGCGGGTCATCTCAATACCTATTTTGGATAGCTTACCTATTTTATTCTCATTTTGCTTTTTTTTTTTACACTTAGAGTGTCTAGCTAGCATTCTGATTTTAGGTTATAACAAGAAGGATAGATAACTGTGGCCATATTTTCATTCCAGTAACAGGCTGAATAAAAGGTGTTTTGATAAGTTTCCTTCTTATAAAAATGTGAAACATAGTGAATAGGTTCCAATCTTTAAAAATAAAGTGCAGCTATGTCATGACCTGAGACTACTCCCTAGTCGCGACATGGTGCTGAAGGCCACAATTGACCCCAAGCTAACCCATGGTCTGGTACCTGCTGTGAGCACTTAATAAAATAATAAGAAATAACTTGTGCGGAAGATAAACTGATGAAATACTGATAAGCAATACTAGCATTTTTAAACAACTGATAAAGAAACTGAAATATGTCTAATAGCCTGAACATTAGACTGACTATTTGAAATCCTCTTAAATTATAAGGAGTTGATAGAACAATTCCCCAACTAACTGAACATAAAGAAATACTGGAATAACTATAATAACCTGTCTGTCACATCCTCGATGGATGAGGACTCACTGCTACTGCTGCTGGAAAATGCTGAGTTGTCTAAGGATGGTCAGGAATTTTGCATCCGAATCTATGTTATAAGATAACATAACACGAAAAAGTATGCAATCATTATTTTAAATGTACTATACGTGAGGTAAGGACTAACTAAAATATATGTGGAAATTGAACATGGATGCATGAACCTGTAAAACTGAGAATACAAGACCAGGTAAATCATGAGCTGAGATAATTTATATTACATGAGTTACTGAATGTCTGATAACTGTGCCCTTGGTCATACAAACCTAGTTTGATATATAGTTTGAATATTAAACTGATATTGTAGGAGCTGACTACAACCGACATGCCCCAATCTGAGATATCAGGGTCTAACCTTTAACCCCAGTTGGAAGGGTGCTGGTACATTGACAGGGGTACCAACACATGACTGACGATGTATATCCAGAAGGATGATGTTCCGAAGGATGAAGGTGTCATGCCTAACTGTCGGGGGATGCCTCATAATCTATGGTGGCATCGTAGGCCTGGAACTTAGGGACTACTACTAACGACTCATGCCTAACTTATTGGGGAGATGCCATCCTTACATTCACTTACTGAAAAGTGTTACTCCCAACTGAACAACACAAGTATAATTATTGGTTTAATATGATATGGTACGGTACTAATAAGTACTCAGTATGAACATGATAATCTTAAGATGATAATAAAACCATGGTCTGATTGACTTGTTACTTGAAAATAGAATCATGTAAAAAAACATAGTTATCACGTGTTCATAACCCTCCAGCACTTAATGATGCTAAAATATGATAACATCACTTAAAACATTGTTAGAAAGTCATAATTCAGAGACCCAAAAGATAGTACATTTTAATGAATGACCGAGACACATAAATTTGAATGTGGGAATGTGTTAAACTTGAGAGAATAATATATTTACATGGTTTAATTCATAACTTGATGATTTAACATGAAAAATTAAATATGACATGGGTAATTGAAATTCAATCCATGAAGTAACCTAATTTATGTAAGAACACATGTTGACATGACTTGAATACTAATTACTAAGAAAACATGGATTAAATTCAGGATTTACTTAGATAATTTCACAATGAAGATTTAAAAGTTCATACTTGAACAAAAAGGGGATTTTGGGACTCAATGAGTGGAAGGAACCTATTGATGAATACTCTACATACCTGATTGTAGGAGCCTTGGATAAATTTCTTGGGAATAGAACTTGAACTTGAAGAACCCTACTTAGTTTTAGGGAGAAAGGAATCATCACTTTTTGCTCTGTAGTGAACGATTTCTGAGTTATGATAGGTTAGGGTAATATTTATGCTTGATAAATATTATTTGGTGGGTTAAACAACATAGTTTTTTGGTTAAAAGAGTGGGAAAAGAACAAAAACCCCTTTGAAATAATCTTGAAAACATCTGGAAGTCGTCCCAATGAATTAGGTCACGATTCATAAGGTCTGGCTACGAGTCGTGACTTGAGTCATAGTCAGAAATCCATTTTCAACCTTTACTACCTAGATTACAACTCCCTCTTAATGACCCATATTGAGACATTACGAGTCGTAGTCTGGGCAGTTTTGATGGGGCTTTGGTATTTTGGCCATAATACTTCACCTCGATATCGGATTAAGGTAAAATTTATCGTTGAAAATATAATTAAATTATATATCTATTGTTGGGTCTTGAGCTCAGAAATTCTTAGTATACCAAAAGTTATTGTTGTTTGAATCTGACCATAGTTATTTCTTCACAGGAATTTAATCACAAAGGGATGTTTCGACTTGTCTATAAGTTAGGAGCTTATTGGGGTCTTAATATATGCCTAAATCACTTGTAAAACAACTAAAACGTGAGGCTTAATTCTTGGATCCCTTACTGGTCAGGCTACAAGTATTCATAATGACTCATAATGTCTGGATACTAAGGGTATGCTAGACTCGTAACCACTGGGTTGAATTTTTTTTTGGATTACATACAATTTTTACTACGACTCACTCGTGATGACTTGTCATGATTGATTATGACTCATTACCTTTAATCATAGTCATAATAGTGAATCAGGATATTAAGGGAAATTTTTTGTAACTTTTTTCCACAACATTAGATTAAGATGGGGCTTGAAGCGTTGGAAAGCCAACTTCATGGCCTATCTTTCAAGAGGTCTAGATCTTGAAAAAATTAGGGTATTACAATATCTCCCCCTTGGTACCATTCTACCTTGAAAAAAACTATTTGAGTTGAGATACAAGGAAAGCTAAGAACGTGCATTGAATACTTATGAGATGAATCATGATCTAAATAACTGAATCTAAAACATGATGTGTAGAATGAACTGGATTTATGAATGTATGTTTTTACATGATTATGGTTATGTAGCTTAGATAGAAAATGAGAGAATTAATAGGTAAAACCATTGACTCAAGCTGGATCTAAATTTGTCGAGAAAAGATGGGGATACTTCACTAGCATATCTGCTTCTGCTTCCCAAGTAACTCCCTCAACGGACTGATTTCTCCATATAACCTTAACTAGGGAAACTTTTTTATTCCTCAACATACGAATTTGACAGTCAAGGATCTCAACTGGGATTTTTTCATAAGAAAGACTATCTTTCACATCTGCTCTCTCTTAAGGAACAATAGAAGATGAGTCGCTAATACACTTCTTTTGTGAGACATGAAACACCGAATGCACTGATGCCAATTCTGCAGGCAACTCTAACTCATAAGCTACCTTCCCAAAACAGCTCAAAATTTTATATGGGCCAACATAGTGGAGACTGAGCTTCCACTTATTGCCAAATCTCTTCACCCTTTTCATAGGTGAAATTTTTAAATAAAATAAGTCACCAACATCAAACACAAGATCTCTCCATCTCACATCTACATAAGATTTTTGTCGACTTTGGCTATCTTCAGCCTTTCCCAAATTTACTGAACTTTCTCTGTTACCTCACAAACTGAATTTGGCACTATCAAAGAAGCCTCACCTACTTTAAACCATCCAATAGGAGATCTAAATCTCCTACCATAGAGATTTATCAATAGATCTATCTGAATACTGGAGTGATAGATATTATTGAAAGAAAACTCAATCAAAGGTAAGTGGTAATCCCAAATACCCTTAAAGTCAACAACATAGGCCCTCAATATGTCTGCTAAAGTCTAAATGGTCTAATCTTCCTGACAATTTGTCTAAGGATGGAAAGCTGTACTGAGATAAACTTGGGTACCAAAACCCTTCTGAAAAGCCTTCCAAAAGTAAGAGGTAAACTGAGTACCTCTATTTGAAATTGTGGTCAATGGAACCCCATGAAAATTTACTAATTCCGTGAGGTAGAGTCTATGTAACGCCCTGAGTTTGTACCCTGAACGCTACACGATGCTCATAACCCTGAGAGACCATAAGCTAAACCATGACTGGTACCTGCTATAATAACTGAATAATAATGCTATAATTTTGCAGAAATTAGGAGAAAACTTGGCATAAGGTTCAAAACTAAAAATAAATACTAAATATTAGAAACTGAATACTAAAATATCTGTTTTAAATACTCTAGTCTGAAAGCCTCTAACTGTCTAAAATTAGAGTTGATGGGACAAGCCCCCAACTAACTCCGACTACTGAACTACTGCTAAATTGAAGTAAAAACTTTTTCCTCAAACTATGAGGACTCATAAATAAGTCTACCGCTGATAGGATGGATTGCTAAGTACATTCAGGAGCCCGTGCGTCTGAACCTATGCTATAAGACATCGTAGTGCAAAGAAAAGTATGAATTAGTACTTTGAATATACTGGTATGCTAAGTGAGGTAGGCTGATATGCATGGGTTCATATGCATGAACAATAACTGACTGAGTAACATGAATATAACTAAATACGAGTACATGCATAAATACGTAAACTGTAGCTGAGGTCATGATATCACTGGATACTGAGTTTTCAATATTGATTTACTACTATCTAAGTTTACTGATATTGTATTACTGATAACTGGGTGACTATATTTGATAGTCCTGATTTTGAAGAAATGGCCTGAGTTCTATACTAAGACTGGAACTGAAACAAAGACTGTGGGAGGTAATCATCTAACTGACATGCCCCTTTTTGAATAGATTGGGGTCCAACCTGTAACCCAAACTGGAAGGGTATCAGTATAGTGCCATGGGTAAAGACAACTGGTTGTGGGGTTAGTCCTAGTCTAGCGAATGACCCCTGAGATCATTCCAGACTAGCGGGTGATCCCTGAGTATGTCAGTCCAATCTAACGGGTAACATCTCATAACCTACACTAGTTACGTAGTTCTGGAACTTAGGGATTTCTTCTAGGGATCTCAGTCCTATCTAACGGGTGAGATACCATCCCTAGGCTTGCTCGGTGCTAAATATTACTCCTAACTGAAAGACACTAAATTAATTTCTAAATTGATCTAGGCCTGACTGAACTGTTACTGATCGTGTTGTCTGAATGAACTGGACTAAGTTCACTAAGTACTGAACTGATTACTAAATAAATTCAGAGAACTGACTGAGTCTACTGAGTTTTGAACTGAATACTACTGAGTTCTAAACTGAATACTGAACTGAGATTGAATACTGAGAACTACTGAAACTATTTTGTAATTGCTATAGCTCTAGTAAACAACTAGGTTTTTTTGGGTATTAAATACCCACAGGACTCGATAGCATGAAAAGTAGAACACTGCATGAATTTAGTAGCATAATAGTACTTTCTCACTAAAATGCATTCATTTAGACATTTTGTCAAACACTTAATATACATGAGCTTGTATACATGCGAACATGATATGATTTCATTACCTAACTCACATGAACAATTCACCAAAACACTTGAAGAGCATAATTAATGCGCACAACGGTAATACAACATGCAAGCTTTAAAATCATAATCCCAACTTGAAATTTCAAAGGGGTTTTTTAACATGAAACCATACAACAACCCACATATACCATTTATTTCTCATAAACTTGTAATTAATCATGGATTCTAACCTCAACTAACATCATAGTCATGAACACAATCAAATTCAATCATGAAATTTATCAAAACTATTTAATTGTAGTTCAAAATATTTCTTGAACCTCAAGGGTGGAAGGAAACCCTTGGATGAACACTTAACATACCTTAATGCTTGAATTTTTAAAGATTGATGAAGTTTTCTTGAGTATTGATCTTGAAATTGATGTCCTAGGGTTTTGTACTTGAGAGCAATTTGAGAGAAAAAAATGAATTTTGCCCTAGGAATGACTTAATTTTGTGCTTTTGGGGCTGAATAGAGGTAGGAAAATAACCCAAATACCCCTATGGATATGGTTTTAAAGACTGAAAACATGCCCAGTGATACGCATACCGATGTTACGCATCATTAGCATCGACGTGATGGCCAACGCGCCACATCAAGTCTGCATTGGTTCACTAGAATTTGCACTGGAAGCTGGAGGAAAATATTCATCGACGCAAAGGGCGATGCGGTGCGTCGAGATCTTGTCAATCCACTGGTTTGATCTTTCAAATATGTTTCAACTGAAGTCCAAAAAATCCAAAACTTGTCCGGGAACACCCACTGATATTCCTGATCATGATTCAATCTAAACATCATTACTTTAAGGTCATGAGGGTCGTGAAATAGAGTCGTCAACCTACAAAGGATAACATAACACTAATTATAAATAATTAGCTAAAATTTTATAAGTCTGGGACCCCTTAACAAGCTCTACGAACTGAGTTAAGCATGGAATTTTGTGGGGTCTTACAATATCTCCCCCTTAGGAATATTCGTCCTCGAATGAGACTGACTAAGCTGAGAAACACTGATAGACTAAGCTTACTCACTGAACATGCATATCTGATGCATGGAACACCTAACTGAAGCTACTGATAAGCTGAGTTTTCAAACTGAACATGGATACTCAATACATGAGTACATGACTGAACTAATTCATGAATGCATGACTAAATATGCAATGGTGATGGATACTAAGTTTATAATCATAACTGAAATTGGACTAAGTCAATCTAAGAAAGACTGTTACCTTAAGCTGAGAATACTGATGAAGCTAAGATCATTTACTAAACATGCATAAATGGGAACACGAGGACATAACTGAGCTTAAAACATGATACATAAACTAAATTTCATAGACTGAACTCAGCCGCTAAATACATGGCTTACGGTTGAGATTTGAACTTGAGGGTCCACCTTTGAGTACCCACTACTCCAAACTAGATTCAATATGCGAAGAGTAGATGGAAGGTTTAAGTTATGAAAGCTCGGGGAATTGTAGTGCATCTTCCCCTTAGGACGTTATGTCCTCTGAAGAATGTTGACTTGGCTAAGATACTAAGGAAAAGCTGAGACGATGCACAGGGCACCTACGAACTGAATCGTGACTGCATATGGGGGACCTAAAACTGAGGCATGACACCCGGACTGAGCTGAACTTGTAACCACATGGTTTCTCAATCTTGGAATAGTTACTTTCATGAGACTTCAGATAGTACGACTAGATGGAAGGATGGGAAACCCAACCATACGAACATTGTCCGCCTAACTGCTAAACTGAATTTTTGGTTTTACAGACTAAATGGCTACGAGTGCATAAACTTACTAACTTATCTAATTATCTAAATGGCTAAGAGTCAAATACTTGGGCATGTAATATTGAACTGTACTTAGTCTGAATAACTGGACTAAAACTGTAGAGTATCATGCAAATGAGGTAAGGACTGACTGGGTGACATGAGATCACTGAGCATGAATTCATTAAAATTGTATTATTTAAGAAGGCAAGACCAAGCGTATAACATGACTCTGAAATAATCTGTAAACTGAGGTACTAAAATACTAATAACTGAATATCTAATAATTGTACGTTATGATCAAGCAAATCTAAAACTAAACAGAGTTACTAATCTGATTATTAGACTGTGACTGTGACTGAGACTATAACTAAGACTGCAACTGAGACTGTACGAGAACTGAATACAGGGTTCTGACAACTCTACCTACTGAGGTCTGATCTAGACTGAATTCTCCCACCATGTTCAAGCCTACTTAAATCTTCGAAATGCATTTAGCCACTTACACATCAACATGAAATTTAAGCCTATCTTCATAACTACAGCCTCGTGTAAATCTAGCATGCAATAATCTTTTCTTAAAATGAAACATTTACTCTCTTTTTTCTAAGCAACTGCTCATTACTACATTATTTCATAAAGAGATTTCACTGAAGGTTAAAACATGAGGTCCTGAATCATGAATGGCACTATACCTTGACACTCAACTGAGGCCTTAGTAATAGGACATCAACATTCTGGATTTTATCAAGAAATCTAAATTAAGGATTTACATGATGAAATCTAAATTTAGCTGATCATGAGGAGTATAACATAAGTCATGGGAACTGAGTATACTATAAAGCATGATATGAATACATGAGTCATGAGCTGCATGACCTAATTTTAGAGTTTCTGTATTCATGAAATGTGATTCGTAATGCTGAGTGAACTGAAACTCCTTATACTAGGAATTATAAGTGTATATGATTTTTGTTAATGTGCATGAATATGAGCTATGATCATAAAGCTGACATGTAAGGCATGGGTAGATATCGTGATAGCTGAAGTACAAAACTTTGCACTGGGGTAAGGATGGGTTGGGCATCATTCCCTCCTACTGCTTGTCTACACATACTGACATTACTACTAGAATCTGAAGGCCTGACTTTCTGAGATATCATAATCGGCTAGTTCCTATATACCCGCTGGGCTATGATAGACTGACCCACTAGTGTGGAGAGTAAGAAAAGTTCTGTTAAGGTTTCTGGTCTGACTTTGAAATCGACCACTATCTAAGGAATTATAAAAAATAGAGAAGCTCCAGGATCTAATAAGACAAAACATGTAAATGGGAGATCTGTAATATACTAGTGACCTCATCCAGAAAACCTTCCTAGTCTTGTTTGGACTAAAGTGCATAAATCTTTTTTGGGCATTGCGTACTGGCAGCACTGGAAGTGGCACCCAGTCGATTCGGGCAACTGAACTAAACTAAAGGACGGTTGGACTGACCCTGCTGGCAAAAATCTTTTCCCCTATGAGCCATTAATCAACACTCCCACATCCGGTGACCTGGCTTACCACATCCAAAAAATACATCACTGCTTGCTCTACACACACTTAGGTAATTTCTTCCATATTCTTTGCAAAGCGGATGGGTACGACCACTACTCACACTGCCTTGGGTTTTGGAGCCTGGTGCCCCATCATGACTATCATTCCTGAACTTTAGTACTGGCACACTAGTTTAGGATAGAGCTGCAACTAAAGATTTTAGATAAAACTAGGAACGATTACCGCCCTCTGACTTAGAATGATTGAAATTAAAACTACTTGTTCTAGCTCTCTTGTTCTCTCTCTCTTTCTTCTTAAGATTCTACTCCTCAATCTGTTGGGCATGAAACATAAGCCTTGATATGTCCATCTCCTTAATCAACATCTCAATCCTATACTTATTGACCATATTCTCTGATACCCCAGACATGAACTTGCTTATCATGGACCTATTGTCTACTACTACATAGGGAGCATACCTGGCTAACTGAATAAACTTAAGGCAATACTCTTTCACATTCATACTG
The DNA here is from genome assembly GCF_002878395.1 of Capsicum annuum. Taxonomy (NCBI): domain Eukaryota; kingdom Viridiplantae; phylum Streptophyta; class Magnoliopsida; order Solanales; family Solanaceae; genus Capsicum; species Capsicum annuum. The sequence goes on from NC_061122.1 coordinate 190,567,961, forward strand.
TCTTACCTGAGATTAATGAACTCTAATACCTTGGCTTCTTTTAGCTCTAAGGGAAAGAATCTATTTAGAAAGACAGTAGAAAACTCTTCCCATTCTATAGGCTATGTATCTGTGCCACTATCTACCTTTCACTGCTTAAACTACGTATGAGATATATTTTGTAGCTGATAGGTAACTAACTCAGCACTCTTACTAGAAGTTACTCCCATGATATCTGTGACTTCCTGAACCTGGTTGAGAAACTCCTGTGGATCTTCTTGTGACTTAGATCTCGAGAATAGGGAAGGATTTATTCGGGTGAAGTCCTGAATCCTAGCTGCAGTAGTATTAGCCACTGGGTTGGCCTGAACAGAAGTTAGCTATTTATTTTGAGTTGCTACTGAATTGGCTAGAGTAGTGAATGCATCTCTAAATTCTTCATGAGATACATGCTCATCCAGTGGATCTGCCTGAATGAGATGAGGTGCTGACTGAATTCCAGTTCTCCTTCTATTAGTATTTTAGGGAGGCATGTTCTGTAACAAGAAGGAAGAAAAAGGATTAGACTGAGAATTTAGCTTGAGCTCATTCTCACTCACACGACATGAATACTAAAAGAAGGAAAACTTTTCCTAAAACACCTCATAGCCTCTTTTCCATAAGTGTGGCGCGCTACACACCCATGCACAAGACTTTACTAGATTTTGATTTCATGCTTCCTAGGACTCTATTGAACCTATCTCTAATACTAAGTTAGTAACGCCCCGAGTCTATACCCCAAACTCTATATGATGCTCATAATTCCAAGGGATCAAAAGCTAACCTATGACTAAAACCTATTGCAATAACTAAATAATTATACTATATTTATGCAAAAATTAGGTAGAAATGTGCCATAAAGTTCAAAACTAAAAATAAATACTGAATACTGAAAACTAAATACTGAAATATCTATCTAAAATACTCTAGTCTGAAAGCCGCTAATTGTTTGAAATTGGAGTTGATGGGACAAGCCCCCAACTAACTCTGACTACTGAACTACTGGTAAACTGAAGTAATAACTTTGTCCTCAAACTATGAGGACTCATAAATAAGTCTACTGCTGATAGGCTGGACTGCTATGTACGGTCAGGAGCCCATGCATATGAACCTATAATATAAGACATTATAGTGCAAAGAAAAGTATGCATCAATAATTTGAATGTATCGATATGCTAAATGAGGTAGGCTGATATACATGGATTCATGTGCATGAATAATAACTAACTGAGTAACATGAACATAACTCAATGCGAGTACATGCATGAATACGTAAAGTTTAGCAGAGGCCATGATATCACTGGATACTAGGTTCTGAATATTGATTTATTACTATCTAAGATTACTAATACTGAATTACTAAAATTGGGTGACTGTATCTGACAGTCCAGATTCTAAAAAATTGGTCTGAGTTCTATACTAAGACTGAAACTAAAATTGAGACTGTGGGAGTAATCATCTAACCAACATGCCCTTTTCTGAATAGATTGGGGTCCAACCTGTCACCCCAGCTGGAAGGTTGTCAGTACCAAGCCACAGGTAAAGATAACGAGCTGTGGGGTAAGTTCTAGTCTAGCGGGTGACCCCTGAGATCAGTCCTTACTAGTGGGTGTTCCCTAAGTATATCATTCCTATCTAATGGGTGACATCTCTTAACCCACACTGGCTATATATTTTTGGAAATTAGAGATTACTTCTAGCAATCTCAGTCCTATCTAACGGGTAAGCCCTCATCCCTAGGATCGCTCGGTGCTGAATCCTACTCCCAACAAAAAGACACTCAATTGATTTCTAAACTATTCTAAGACTGACTGAACTATTACTGATCGTGTTGTCTGACTGAACTGGACTGAATTCACTGAGTTCTGAACTAATTATTGACTAAATTCAGTGAACTAACTGAGTCTACTGAGTTTTGAAGTGAATACTACTGAGTTCTGAACTGAAGACTGAACTAATACTGAATACTACTAAAACTATTTTGTAACTACTATAGCTCTAGTAAATAGCTAGGTTTTTAGGTATTAAATACCCCCAGGAGTCGATAGCATGAAAAGTAGAACACTGCATGAATTTAGTAGCAAAATAGTACTTGCTCACTACAATACATTCATTTAGACATTTTGTCAAACACTTGATATACATGAGCTTGTATACATGCTAACATGATATGATTTCATTTCCTAACTCACATGAACAATTCACCAAAACACTTGAAGAGCATAATTTATGCACACGATTGTAATACAACATGCAAACATCATAATCATAACCCCAACTTATAATTTCAAAGGGGTTTTTAACATGAAACCACACAACAACCCACACATGTTATTTATTTCTCATGAACTTGCAATTAATCATGTATTCTAAACTCAACTAACATCATAGTCATGAACACAATCAAATTCAATCATGAAATTCATCAAAACTATTTAATTGTAGTTCAAAAGTTTTCTTGAACTTCAAGGGTGGAAGAAAACCCTTGGATGAACACTTAACATACCTTAATGCTTAAATTCTTGAAGATTGATGAAGTGTTCTTGAGGATTGATCTTGAATTGATGTCCTAGGATTTTGTTTTTGAGAGAACAAATGAATTTTTCCCAAGGAATGACTTAATTTCGTGTTTTTGGGTTGAATAGGGATGGGAAAATAACCCAAATATCCTTCTAGATACCGTTTTTAAAGATTAAAAACATGCCCAGTGACGCGTAATTGAAGCACCGCATCATTGGTATCGACACGATGTCCAATGCACCGCGTAGAGTCTGCATCGATTCACTGGAATATGCACTGGGAGCTGGAGGAAAATATTCATCGACGTGATGGGAGATGCGGTGCATCGAGATCGCATTGATCCACTGGTTTGAGCTTTCAAATATGTTTCAAACAAAGTCTAAAAAATCTAAAACTTGTCCGGGAACACCCACTGACATTCCTGATCATGATTCAACCTAAAAATCATTACTTTAAGGTCATGAGGGGTGTGAAATAGAGTCACCAATCTATGAAGGCTAAAATATCACTAAGTCTGAATACTTAGCTAAAATTTTCTAAGTCTGGGACTCCTTAACACACTTTAACGGACTGAGGTAAGCTTGGAATTTTGTGGGGTCTTACAATATCTCTCCTTTGGGAACATTCATCCTTGGATAAGACTGAGTAAGCTGAGAAATACTGATGGACTAAGCTTACACACTGAATATGGATATCTGATGCATGGAACACCTGACTGAAGCTACTGATAAGCTGAGTTTTCAAACTGAACATGCATATCTGATGCATGAGTACATGAATCAACTGAATCATGAATGCATGAATTAATATGCAATGGTAATGGATACCAAGTTTATAACTCTAACTAAACATGGACTAAGCCATTCTAAGAAAGACTGTTACCTTAAGCTGAGAACACTGATGAACCTGAGATCATTTACTAAACATGCATGAATGAAAACACGAGAACACAATTGAGCCTGAAATGTGATATATGAACTGGATTTCATGGACTGAACTGAGCCCCTGAATACATAGCTTACGGATGAGATTGGAACTTGAGGGTCCACCTATAAGTACCTACTACTCCAAACTGGACTTATTACGTGAAGAGAAGATGGAAGGTTTAGGTCATGAAAGCTCGAGGGGGTTATAGTGATCTCCCCCTTGAGATGTTATATTTCCTGAAGAATGCTGACTTGGCTGAAAAGCTGATATAATACACAGGGCACCTACGAACTAAATTGTGACTGCATATAAGGGATTTGAAATTGAGGCATGACACCCAGACTGAGCTGAACTTGCAACCACGTGGTTTCTTGATCTTGGAATAGTTACTTTCATATGAGTTCAAATAGTGTGACTAGATAGAAGGATGGAAAACCCAACCTTACGAGCATTATCCGCCTAACTGCTAAACTGAATTATTGGTTTTGCAGACTAACTTATGCTGAAAACTTATATTCGACTGGATCCTCTCTTTGACACAGCTTTCTATAGAGTTCTAATGGCTTTAGGGAGCAAGGAGTATTGGCATGGTTGAATAAAATATCTGAATAAGAAAATCACAACCTTGCTAAAATTCTGTAATATGAGTTTGGGCCTATGAAACATTATCTAAGATGAAGTGACTAAGCCTTATGCACTGCAACTACAAAGTTTCAATCTTAGACATATTCCTTGAATAATCTCTCAACTATACTCTCCACCTTAGTACAACACATCACCTGAGACTATTGAAACTATTCACATGGGTATGGAGCACGAGTGCATAAACTTACTAACTTATCAGACTATCTAAATGTCTAATAACTAAATACTTGGTCATGTAATATTAAACTGTACTTAGTCTGAATAACTGGACTGGAACTATAGAGTATTATGCATATGAGGTAAGGACTGACTGGGTAACATAAGATCACTAAGCATGAATTTGTAAAAACTGTATTATTTGAGAAGGCAAGACCAAGGGTATAACATAACTCTGAAATAGTCAGTAAACTAAGGTACTAAAATACTGATAACTGAATATCTGATAACTATACACTATGGTTAAGCAAATCTAAAATTGAACTTAGTTACTGATCTAATTACTGGACTAGGACTGGGACTGAGACTATAACTAAGACTGCAACTGAGACTGTATTGGAACTGAATACTGGGTTTTGATAACTCTACCTACCGAGGTCTGATCTAGACTGAATTCTTCCACTATGTTCAAGCCTACTCAAATCTCCGAAATGCATTTAGCCACTTACACATCAAAATGATATTTAAGCCTATCTTCATAACATAGCCTCATGTAAAACTAGCATGCAATAATCTTTTCTTAACATGAAATATTTACTCTCCCCCTTCTAAGAAACTTCTCATTGCTATATAATTTCATAAGAGGAGTTCTTTGAAGGTTAAAACATAAGGACTTGAAGCATGAATTGCACTATACCGATCTTGACACTTAACTGAGGCCTGAGGAATAGGACATCAACATCCTAGATTTTATTAAGAAATCTAAATTGAGGATTTACATGACAAAATTTGAATTTAGATGATCATTAGGAGTATAGCATAAGTCATAGGAATTGAGCATACTGTAAAGCATGATATGTGTACATGATTCATGAGTTACATGACTTAATTTTAGAGTTTCGGTATTCATGGAATGTGATTCATAATTCTGAGCAAACTAGAACTCCTTATACTAGGAATTATAAGCGTACATGATTTTTATTAATGTGCATGAATATAAGCTATGATCATGGTGACATGTAAGGCATGCGTAGTTATCGTGATAGATGAAGTACAAAACTTTGCACTGAGGTAAGGATGGGTCGGGAATCATTCCCTCTCACTGCTTGTCTACACATACTGATATTACTACTAGAATTTGAAGGCCAGACTTTCTGAGATATCATAACCGGGTAGTTCCTGTATACCCGTAGGGCTATGATAGACTGACCCACTGGGGTGGAGACTGAGAAAGGTTTTGTTAAGGTTTTTGATCTGACGTTAAAATCAACAGCTATGTAAGGAGTTACAAAAGACAGAGAAGCTCCTGGATCTAATAAGATAAAATATGTAAATGGGAGATATGTAACATACCAGTGACCGCATCAAGAGAACCTTCCTGATCTTATTTGGACTGAAGTGCATAAAGTCTTTTTGGGCGTTGCCCACTGGCGGTACTAGATGTGGCACCCTACCAATTTGGGTGAACAGACAGAACAGAACGACGGTTGGACTAACCCTGATGGCGCAAATCTTTTCACCTCTAAGCCATTAATCTATACTCCTATATCCTATGGCCTGGCTTACCACATCCAAAACATATATCGCTGCCTACTCTACATACACTAAGGTGATTTCTACCACATTCTTTGTAAAGCAGATGGGTATGACCACTACTCATACTACCCTGGGTTTTGGAGCCTGGCACCCCATCATGACTGTTATTATTGAACTTTGGTACTGGTGCACTAGCTGAGGATGGAGCTGGAACTGAAAATTTTGGATGAAACTAGGAATGGTTACCACCCTATGACTTAGGTTGATTGAAATTAAAACTACCTATTCTAGCTCTCTTATTCTCTCTCTCCTTCTTCTTAAGCTTTTTCTCCTCAATCTGTTGACCATAGACGATAAACCTAGATATGTCCATCTTCTTAATAAACATCATAGTCCTGTACTCCTTAAACACACTCTCTGATACCCCAGACATTAACTTGTTCATTCTGGACCTATTGTCTGCTACTACATCAGGAGAATACCTGGCTAACTGAGTAAACTTAAGGGAATACTCTTTCATATTCATACTGCCTTGCCTGAGATTAATAAACTCTAATACCTTATCTTCTCTCACCTCTAAGGGAAAGAATCTATCTAGAAAGGCAGTAGCAAACTCTTCCCATTCTATGGGCACTGCATCTGTGCCCTTGTCTACCTTTCACTGCTTAAACCACGTATGAGCTACTTGTAGCTGATAGGCAGCTAATTCAACACTCTCACTAAAAGTTACTACCATGATATCTGTGACTTTCTAAATCTAGTCGAGAAACTCATGTGGATCCTCTTCTGACTTAGATCCCGAGAATAGGGGAGGATTTATTTGGGTAAAGTCCTGAATCCTAGATGCAACAGTATTGGCCACTGGGTTGGCCTGAACAGTAGCTAGTTGTTAGTTTTGAGCTGCTACTGAATTGGATAGAGTAGTGAATACAGCTCTGAATTCTTTATGAGATACATGCTTGTCTAGAGGATCTGATTGAACAGGATGAGGTGCTGACTGATTTCTGGTTCTCCTTCCGTTAGTCTTTTTGGGAGGCATGTTCTGTAACCAGAAGGAAAAAAAAGGATTAACCTAAGAATTTAGCTTGATTTCATGCTCACTCGCACAACATGAATACTGAAAGAAGGGAAACTTTTCCTAAAATATCTCATAGCCTTCTGTCCATAAATATGACGTGCTACACACCCATGCCCAAGACTCTACTAGATGCAGATTTCAGGCTTTCTAGGACTCTGTTGAACCTATATCTGATACCAAGTTTGTAACGCCCAGATTCTATACCCTAGGACTCTACACGATGCTGATAATCCCAAGGGACCACAAGATAATCCATAACTAGTACCTGCTGCAATAACTGAATAATAATACTGTAATTATGTGGAAATTAGGCAAAAATATGCCATAAGGTTCAAATCTTAAAATAAATACTAAATACTGAAAATTGAATACTGAAATATCTGTCTAAAATACTCTAGTCTAAAAGCCTTTAACTGTCTGAAATTTGAGTTGATGGGACAAGCCCCCAACTAACTTCGACTACTGAACTACTGATAAACTAAAGTAATAACTTTGTCCTCAAACTATGAGGACTCACAAATAAGTCTGTTGCTGATAGGATGGACTGCTAATTAAGGTCAGGAACCCGTATGTCTAAACCTATGATATAAGACATCATAGCGTAAAAAAAGTATGTATCAGTACTTTGAATGTATTGGTATGTTAAGTGAGGTAGGCAGATATGCATGGGTTCATATGCATGAACAATAACTGATTGAGTAACATGAGAATAATTGAATGCGAGTACATGCATAAATACATAAATTATAGCTGAGGTCATGATATCACTAGATACTGAGTTCTGAATACTAATTTACTACTATCTGAGTTTACTGATACTGTATTACTAATAACTGGGTGACTGTATCTGACAGTCCTGATTTTGAAGAACTAGTCTAAGTTCTATACAAAGACTAGAACTGAAATTGAGACTGTGGGAGGTAATCATCTAACCGACATACCCCATTCTGAATATATTGGGGTCCAACCTGTCACCCCAGTTGGAAGGGTATCAGTACCATGCCACGGGTAAAGACAACTGGTTATGGGGTCAGTTCTAGTCTAGCGGGTGACCCCTGAGATCAATCCTAACTAGCAGGTGATCCCTAAGTATATCATTCCTATCTAACGGGTGACATCTCATAACCTACGATGGCTACGTAGTTTTGGAACTTACAGATTACTTCTAGGGATCTCAGTCCTATCTAATGGGTGAGCCCCAATTCCTAGGCTCCCTTTGTGCTGAATCCTACTCCCAACAGAAAGATGCTCAATTGATTTCTAACTGTTCTAGAACTGACTGAACTATTACTGATCATGTTGTCTGACTGAACTGGACTAAATTCACTGAGTTCTGAACTAATTATTGACTAAATTCTGTACTGAGTTCTAAAGTGAATACTACTGAGTTCTGAACTGAATACTAAAATGAGACTGAATACTGAGTACTACTGAAACTATTCTGTTACTAAAACTATTCTGTAACTGCTATAGCTCTAGTAAACAGATAGGTTTTTTGGGTATTAAATACCCCTAGGATTCGATAGCATGAAAAATAGAACACTTTATGAATTTAGCAGAATAATAGTACTTCCTCACTAAAATGCATTTATTTGGATATTTAGTCAAACACTTGATATACATGAGCTTGTATACATGCTAACATGATATGATTTCATTTCCTAACTCACATGAACAATTCACCAAAACACTTGAAGAGAATAATTATGCACACGATTGTAATACAACATGCAAGCATCATAATCATAATCCCAACTTACAATTTCAAAGGGGTTTTTAACATGAAACCATACAACAACCCACACATGCCATTTATTTCTCATGAACTTTTAATTAATCATGGATTCTAAACTCAACTAACACTATAGTCATGAACACAATCAAATTCAATCATGAAATTCATCAAAACTATTTAATTGTAGTTCAAAAGATTTCTTGAACTCTAAGGGTGGAAGCAAACCCTTGGATGAACACTTAACATACCTTAATGCTTGAATTCTTGAAGATTGATAAAGTGTTCTTGAGGATTGATCTTGAAATTGATGTCTTAGGTTTTTTTTTCTTGAGAGAAATTTGAGAGAAAGAATGAATTTTGCCATAGGAATGACTTAGTTTTGTGCTTTTGGGGCTGAATAGGGGTGAGAAAGTGACCCAAATACCTCTCTGGATGCGGTTTTTAAAGACTGAAAACATGCCCAGTAACGCGTAGACCGACATGCTGCATTATTTGCATCGACGCGATGGCCAATGCGCCGTGTGGAGTCCATATTAGTTTACTAGAATTTGCACTGGGAGCTGGAGGAAAATATTCATCAACGCGATGGGCGATGCTGTGCGTCGAGATCGCATCAAACCACTGGTTTGAGCTTTCAAATGTGT